>NW_004191916.1:134576-137439 GCF_000330505.1 Entamoeba invadens IP1
CTTGATTGTTTCTTCTTTCTCACCATCTTTTCCATTCGTTATTTGAACAACGACAAGTTTACAATTACTCCAAATTACTATGTGTTCAATTGATATTTCTTCAGACATTGTTTGTTATTTTATTTTATTTTTTTTTATTTAAATATGATTGTATTTAACTGCCACAATTGATTATTTGATTGTTTTTGACTTAAAACATCTTATTTGTAACATTTTGTGGTTTGTTTTTTTATTTGTTTTAAAAACAAAAAATAAACTCAAAATATTATTTGAAAACGACTTGATGTTTTGGTGTAAAAATACATTCAAAATAAAGTAAACAATCAACCAATTAACCAATTAACAATTTGAAAATTACTTAATAACTTTCATGCTCGAACAACCATTTTAAATAGAATGGGTGTTTTTATAAGTTTGTAAATGACTTCTAAGTTTACTTAAAATTAACAATTACATTTAAATAATATATTAATAATACACAATAATAAACAATTTAATTCACAATAATATGTTAATGTGTTATTAAATTAAACAATAAATGTTTCATTGTAAATATTGTTATTCCAAAAGTAATAAATACTAAAAATGATCATTTTCGAATCATTTAATAATATTATTGTTTTCTTTTTGATATAAATTATCGGTGTATTCGTTATAATAATTAATTAATTAAATAAATAACAATTATTAATTATAATTTAATTATTATTGAAATTATTGTTGAAACATTACCCATATTTAATATCGCATTTATGTACATCAATTTACTAATTAAAGATGTAAAATAATCTATGTATCTACATTATATTTTTTTAATATACTGGAGGCACAAATCATTGTGCATCATGTTAAATATTTAAAATAAGTTGTTTTCAAAAATTATTATTTTTAAACAAAATGTAAAATTACAAACAAAAACAAATGCTAAACATAGATATTAAACAATGGTTAAAATCAAACATTCATCGACAATAACATCTATTTTATTAATAATATTTTAAAAATCAAGTATCAATACAAATATTTGAGTTGATAAAGTGTTTAATATTACATTCATTTTTGAAATTGATTTTAAAAATACTGTTGATTATTCACACATTAAAATTATTTTGTTTGAATATCGTTCTAAAATTTTGCTATTACATCGGTTATGATTTCATTTTTTGACTATAGTCAGTATATAACGTTATGTGTTCAGAAAAATTATCTTATTTTAATTAAATAGTCGTATTTATGTTTAAAATAATGAAAATTGGGTAAAAACTCAAAAATGTGAAAAACTAAAAGAATTCAATGGATTTTTAAAATAATTTGCAGAAATTATCCACTCAGTTTAGTCCAAAAGATACAGGCTAATTTTAAAGCAAATAACTTTGTTAGAGTGACTATAGTATCAAAGTTCATGTTCATATTTATTTGTATTTTGTGTTTTCAAAGTGTTAAATTCAAACAAATTGTTTACTCTTAAACTGACTATTGTTTAGACATATTTGATGTAATTGATTTTTGATACAACAAAAAATATTCTATTGTTTAAAATTGTTTTGGTGTCTAGTGGTGATGATATAACATAAATATAACTTATGTTCTTTATAAAATCGTTGTTGTTGTAAATGAAAAGACAAAATTGATAAACATAATATAAATATTTATACCCCGTTTTAAACTAAAAACAACTGAAAGCAATAATTAACACCAAATTGATTAACATCATTTAAATGAATATAAAAACAATTAAAATAAAATAACATAAAACAATATATTTTGATTATTGTTAAATGAAATAAGTTAAAATATCATTATTATTTGAGGTTTGATAAATAATCAAATTGGAAAATAAATATTATTTGTAAATGTCACATTTTCATTGTATTATTTAAAAATAATATACCGATTAGTACATTAAACATATTAACAAAATGTAAATTATCATGTGCAAATATCTCAAAAAATATTTGTTACACAAATTGTAATTAATTGAGAAAATTTTAATCTATATTCCAAAGACAAAACAAAAAAGTTACAAACATTAAATAATGACACTTACTATTACAACTCACACCCAATTAATATGATGACAAATATTTGTCTTTACATATCATAAACCAAAATTTGTGATTACTTCGAAGTTAACTCTTTTATTTATTTCCTGTTGTTCAGTATGTGATTTCAAACTTTATATGTTGTATACTTATCAATTTATTATATACAAGTTACAAAATCAAAAAACGCACATTTTGTATGTATTTTGATACTGTCTTTTTTGTTCATACATTTTAATTATGTTGTTAATTTATTGAATTTGAGTTTTGTTGTTTTCAAATTTGTTATAAAATTTACAACTTAATCAATATCAAGTTAGTCTTATTTTGTAAAATATAAAACAATTCCAATGTTATTTAAAATTCTACTTTATAAAATAAAAATATCTAAAACTAACACAATAAATATCATTATTAAACACTATGTCTATTTTAATGATTAAACAATTCGACCAGACAAATTTTGATATCAATGTTTAAAATTGATTTGTGTAACAACCGAAGAATAAACAATTTATTGAAATTTATTCAATTTAAAATGATTATTTTTGAACAATTTATTGATATTGAAAATACCAATAAATTATTTTAAAATAAAAAAACGAAAGATTTTTTAAATGAGTAAAAACTAATTATATTACAAATAATATCCATAATTTTTGTGTATTTCTAATGAACAATTATCAAAAATCATTTTTATTAATTGAAAGTTTTAAATTTTTATTTTTATTTTTAGTTTTATTGAATAAATAAATGAAACCGATAATTATCAAAATTGGTTTCTTAAATAATTATCGCAGAAATTGTGGTATTGTAACGTA
>NW_004191915.1:0-1016 GCF_000330505.1 Entamoeba invadens IP1
TTTGAGTTATTTAATGGTTTTTCATATTTTTTTGGGGGGGGGGAAAAAACGAAACCCATTTTTTTACATTAACTAATCCCTAATTTATTTGACACCCAATTTATTCCTGACACCCTATTTTTCTACTATCTGTAATCAAACAATAAAATTATTACATTTTTAATAAAATAACGAGGTTAATAAATTAACATCAAAAACTAATTGATAATAATTCGATTGTAGTTCAAGATAACATGTTATTTATATATAATATAATTTAAATTAAATAAAAATTTCAACTAATAATGTGAATATTCATTTTTAAAAACAATTGATTTTTTTTTAAAAAAAATAAAAATTGAATTATCGAATAAATTAAAACCAAACAATAAATATTCATAATGTTATATCATTTTTATTATCATTTTTTAAATACAAGTTATCTGTGTCATAAATTAAATTATTGTTATATATCAATATACTCTTCCTGATTTATGTTTTTGGCCCAGTTTTCTTGTATTAAAGTTTAAATTTATATATCATAAATAATGAAAATTACAATACCTCAAAAGGAATAAAAAGTTAAAAACATCGCTTTTATATTTTTAATTCAAATGTATATTTTATTTTTGTTATTTTTGACTTAAAATATTGTTGCTTTATTTTTGTTTTCAAAATATCGTTTTTCGCCTCAAAATGTATATTTTTGTACATTAATAATAAATTCGAACTTTTTTGACAAAGGAAATATGTTGACTTTGGTGTTATGCTTCACTTTAATTTTCGCGATAAAACCTTCAGAGAAATTCTTGAAACAAGAAGTTGCACTCCCTCAACTACTTTTACAGAGAATTAGTTCTTTTATTCAAAAATCAAATGTGTTCGTTTCCTCATTGGAATCTATAGAAAATGATGCAAATGCGCTTTCACAATACTATTCTGAAGATACAGCAAGAACTGCATTCGAAATTAAAACTTATGAACTGGAACTTATTCCATATTTTGAAATCATTGACAAGAAAAGGTATTGTTCACCG
>NW_004191915.1:1116-4798 GCF_000330505.1 Entamoeba invadens IP1
GTTGATTTGCAAAATATCTTTTGATGACAAAAAATCCATTATTTTTGAAAGTTCAAAGCAAATTGGCGGATTTTGTAGAAACTTCATCACAATTTGCTATGAAAATAAAATCACCAGAAGATGTTTTACCTAAAGTCCAACAAGGAATTGAACCAACCGTGACATTACCACGCTATCAAATACCACCAACAGTAAGATCAAATGCTGCAAACGAAATGTTGAGAAGAAGAATAGAACGAATACCAAGAGAATATTCTCATCAATACGTTACTTCAACGAGGTACAGAAGAACAAAAGAACCAGAAGATTATAATTAAAAACTAAAATATTTTAATTGATATATAATGTATTGGTTATTTGATTTTTAACAACAACAAATAAATGGATGTTGATTAAATGTCATATCTCGAATGATTATATTAAATTTTAGTCAACTTTTTGATTATTAATAATATTTCTTATAGTTTTCATTATAAAGTAGTTTTGACTAACTTTTTGTTCAAATTATTTTAGTAAGTTGGAATTTTTTAACATGGTTTGTTAATTGTATATAGTATTAACATGTTTTTGATATTATGGTTGAATTATGATGATATTAATTGTAAAATACAACACTGAAAATTACACAACATTAATGATTCTTTTCATCTTATTGATTACTTTTCATACTCAATTAAACCAGAAGAAGCATCACTTAAAGATGAAATTGAATTACCGCAAATCTTTTTAGAGTCAATATCATTTTTAATAAAACAAACTGAAATCTTTCTTACTAAATTGAAACAAATAGAAAATGATGCAACTTTTATTCCAAATTATTACACTGAAGATTTAGCACAAACAGTACAAGAAATGATAGCTCATGAAAATATGATGATTCCATATTTAGACATTGTAGAAAAGAAACGCTCTATTACAAAAGAAACATTTTTAGAAATGATGAACCTAATGGATACTTGTTATGATCTTAAGGACCTAAGAAAAAGTTATGGTAGATATTTTTTACATTTGATGGAAAACGCCGACAAAATTAGTCGGGCTAAACACGTGATTGAAAGTTCTAAAAAGGTAATGTTAAACACCTTAATTATTGATTTTAAATATTTCGAAAATAAAAGACATTTTTTCACTGAATTTGCAAAATTTCTATTGATGACAAAAAAAGAATTATTTTTGAGAGTTTATAAAAAATTGGAAGATGTAGAACAAACTTCATCACAATTTGCAATAAGAATAAAAGAACCAGAAGAGGTCTCTCCAATAGTTCAGCATAGACGTGAACCAACGTTGACATTACTACAAACCGTAAGATCACATTCTGGAATGGAAGTGTTAAGAAGAGGAAGAGTAAGGACACCAAGAGGATATAGCCATCAATACACATCTACTCCTTTAAGTAAGATACCGGAAGAATCCGAAGATTGATACAAACAGTAATTATTTATATAAAAATTAGATAAGTTAATTAATTATTGTTTGTTTTTTTATAATTATATGTCGACTATAAAACCGATCAAACTATTGTTGATAATATAATTTGAAAAGCACAACATGTATTTATATGTTGTTATAAATATTGTTAATATAACTGTTTATCTTTTATTTTTATCCAAAAACGAAGAATTAACACACAATTAAATTGGTGTTGATACTTTAATTATACAAAATCGTTTTAAATACATCAAATATTAATAAACTTATGTTATTATTTATTATTAATATTAATTATATTTGTTTATTATTGAAATGTTTTAAAATATTGTCAAAATATTAAAGAAAACATTATACCTTTAAAATTGAATTATATTTTAATTTTATAATATAATTACCATTTCAATATAAAACAAGAATACTTACTAAATTATTTTAGTGTTAGTTCTCTGGTATCAACGAATTTTTGTAAACATTTTTTTACGGTGACACTTCTTAATGTGTTTATGTCTCTCAATGCAAAATCAGTAATTTTATGATATAGGCGTTCAAAACAATCACCTATTTCTAATTCAAAACTTGTCAAAGTCGGAATTAATTTTTTGATATCAACGTTTCTGTTATTATTGAATGAGTAATCAATAAAATTTTGAGGATTTTCTCCAAAGTTTTTGTGTATAATATTATTTAAATTCCTTCTGTTTAATTGATTTTTTATTAATCCAAAACCATGTTTTTCGACATAAAATGGATATGTATTTCGAAAGTATGCAATAGCCGAAAGTATATGTTTTTGTAAAAATTTATTCATGAAAAAATTGATAAGCTGTTTTCCATTATAATAATTTGGATTTTCTAAAATTGTTTGCAATTTGGATTTCATTTCTGAAAAAACATTTTTAATAATATTGATGTTTCGATGAAATTCGGGTTCAACATTAGGGATCAATTTTTCATTTCCATTGGGTGCAATCTTTATAAATGGTTTTGGGCTAACATACATTATCAACTGATAATCATCAAGCTTCTGCATAAACTCTTTATCCTTTTTAACCCAATATCTGATATATGCAACACTGTTCCGGGAAAGTCGCTTGTTTTTATCTCTTTGTGATGCGTGACTAAACAATGCGAGTGTAAATGACGTAAATAGCATTAACAATAGTGTCGATTTCATTATAGAATGACATGTAATTAAAAAATTGCTTTATATACTTTGAAAGTGTTTTTTATTCAAACAATTATTTTGATACATATTTTCACAATTTGTATTTATATACTGTTTAAACTTTACAACAAAAAAAACACAATTGAAATATCAAAAAACATATTACCTTTTTTATGGAATTGTGGACTTATAATACAATTACAATTTTTTAACTTTGAATTCTTTTTATAAAAATATAAAATATACACATTTAGCTTTTGGTTCTTATTTAATTAAATATTGTTAACAATTGTTATGATTGATTAAAAATTTATATGTGAAATTCATACGCAACTTTTGTCGTTAATATTGAGTGATCATATAAATTAAAATAAAAAATCAATATAAAACTTAATAATTAATTGGAATTATTATTTTGTTTAAATTTTGAATATTTTGAAACATTGTTACACTAAAAATACTTTCAGTATGTAGAGTTATGAAAATGGTTTTCCAAAGGTGGTTGGTCAAAACCACAGACTAAAAGAGTCACATAGACAGAATTATTATTGTATTTTATAAATCTTATTTATTTTTATATGTCAACTATTAATGAAAATGTTACCAACGTACGTGAAAAAATAAGCAAAAAAAGATATTATAAATATACAGATGTGGGACTAAAGTTTCGACGAGTAACAAGGTTTCGACTTATTATTTAAATACTTTTTAAATAGTAATTAACGAGTTTCTGTATTTATTTTAAAAAATAGTCCAAATATAACTTTTCAAATTTAGTTTTAATAATGGTATAAATATTATTAATTATTAGTCGAAACCATGGTCCTGGTCGAAACCTTAGTACCACGTCTGTAATAATTTACAAATTATATTACCAATAACACAACAAATTAAATAAATAAGGTTTAAGAGAAAGGACGGACATGGGGACGAAGGAGGGGAATATAGGCCGAAGGACGTCCTTTGTGGTTTAGGGACGTCCTCCCGCTATAAAGGACGTCCTTTATGTGTAATGGTGTCCTTTCTATTATTTTCGTGTCCGCGGCATTTTTTATTCATTATCGAAACTATATAACGAAGTAT
>NW_004191915.1:4898-10213 GCF_000330505.1 Entamoeba invadens IP1
TTTTTTTCATTTTACCATTGAGTTTTCTTCGAAAAACTAATTTAATTTGCATTTTTTTTAAAAACCATTAATTTATAACGAAATTACTTGTTGTTTAAAATTTGTCTTTGATTAAATTTATTTTTGGAAATAATTATATTTTATAATAGTAAATTCATAGTAATATTATAACTCATTATATAGTTATTAAAAATGCCGCGGACACGAAAATAATAGAAAGGACACCATATACACAGGGAGGACATCCTTTAAAGCGGGAAAACGTCCCTAAACCACAAAGGACGTCCTTCGGCCTATATTCCCGTCCTTCGTCCCCATGTCCGTCCTTTCTCTTTAGACCATTTAATCAATCATTTTCAAACATCTAAAAGAGAATAAATACACTAAATTTGGTGATAAATATGAACAAAATAACGGGAAATTATTGCTAACACACTTCAAGTAAAGTTTAAAAATCTTTGTAAAAACAAATGAGTTGATAAATTGTTTATATTATAATATATAGTATCGACCATCGCCAATTAAAAACCATAAATAAATAGTAATTGTTTTATTAAATTTTACCATTTGATGTCCTCAAAAAAATGCTGGTTGTCAATTTTTTAGTTGGCTTTTCGAATCAATCAATATCACCAATTAACCAGACCACAATGATGACACTTTTATGGTTAATTATTGTAAATGGTCTGCTGGCTTTGTTGATATCACTCGGAAATTGGCCAAATGAAGAATTACATATTCCACATTTTTTTGCATTTTTTTAGATGTATAATATGGTCAAAAAAAAACAATTTAAAAATAAAACAAAAAAAAATATTTCGAAAAAAAAGAAAAAACTATTAATTATAATAAAAAAATTATGTGTATATAGTTAGTTTTATCCATCATTAATTAAAAACCCAACTTTCATAAAAAAACAAAAAGAAGTAAACAAAAATAATGTTGTCAACAAATTTATTGATTATAAAGTTAACTCAGGGTCTTCCAAACCAGGATGGTTTTCAAAAAAAACTTAATATTCAACGAACTTGTAAAAAATAAGATGGTTTGATAGAAAACAAAAAAAAGAAAAAAAACATGCATTTTTCTTTTTTTTTGCTTTTTTAAAAAAAATAAAACGACAGTTAAAAAATCAATTTTATTAAATTTTTATATATATTAAACAATTTCTTATAAATATATTGTTAAATTTAAAAAAATAAAAAAATAACATTAATTTTTTTTTCATAGTAAAAAATACATGAAATTAAGTTTAATGTTATTTTAATTATAATTTATAACATTTTAAAACGAGTAATAATGTTTTAATTGGATAGTTAAAAAACATTAAAAGTTGAAATCAAATAATTATAAACTTTAAATTTTAATGCCAAAAAGGTGGAATGGCTTTCAGAAAGACTTGTCGACAAAATTGATAAAAATACATTTTTTGTATTGTGTGTGGCAAGTGCTTTACGCGAAGTGGTATGGAGTACCACTACATAACTCATTCGAACATTTTAAATGATAATGAAACAAAAATTAATATAATTAAAATGTATCTGAGAGGAAAACAATTTGAAAATGATTACAAAGGAAAAGGAATAGAAACATACAAAGAGGAAAAAATAGAAGCAGACGAAGAAGAGTCAAAAAAATATTCGAAATTGAGTTGTTCATTGTAAAAAATTTATCAGAAAATGATATGATATCAAAAGCTTGTCCGATAGAAAAGATATTAAACGCCATTTTGGCTTTTATTGAAATTTTTGGTGTTGAAGCCGCAAAGAAAATACACATGTCAGGAAGTACTTTAAGGAGAAGAAGTCTAGTGGTTTTTGAGGAGAAGAAAACTGAAGTATCACATTTAATTAAAAAGGCATTGTACGTCGGAATCCAATTGGATGAGTGCAAAATACATCATGATTCTCAATACGTGTTTTGTTGTAGAACAGTTGATATTGACGGCGATGTCAAAAATATGGTTCTTGAATTAAAAACACACAATGGTTCTTCGACTGGTGAAGCAATCTTTGAATTGACCAAACAAGTTCTTTTTAAATTTTCAATAGACCCTCGTAAAGTGACTTCTGTTACGGTTGATGGTGGTGCAAATGTTTCAGGAAAGAATAATGGATCAGCCATAAGAACATGTAAAATGGTCAATGAATTACAAAACGACTTTGTTTGTGGTAAAGTTCACTGTAATTGTCACAAAATAAATCTCATCTCAAAGACGATTGAAAAAATTCCAGTTGTTGCAAATTGTTTGGAGATGTTTAAAGTTGTGTGTTCCATTTTATCCGAAGATTCGACGTGGTGTTCACAGCATATTGAGGCGGTACCCACTTGGTGCCCAACAAGGTGGTTGAGTCAAGGGAAGATTGTTTTTTTCGTTCGAGTTTACTGGACTGATATTGAAAAGAGATTGTCAGAAATGGAAAAGGAAATTGTATTTATTGGAGACGTTGAAGTGAGTGAACTGACTACATTTTTTCGAGATAACGCAAACTATGTCGTTTCAAGTTATCTTGTTGATACTTTAAATACACTTTGCGACCTCAATCAATCTTTGCAAGGAACGAATGTGTTTATGTTTCATGAAATGGGTGTTATAAGGAATTTTTATATGGAATTGAGAAACAAAGTCGTGAAAATAAGTCAATACAATTTTTCTTCTTTCGAAACCATAAAAGACTTGAAGTTCGAACCAGACTGTTTCATTCATGATTTCATTGACATCATTCTTACCATTATATATGGCATGGAATTCCGTTTTCCATATGTAAAATGTTCGTCCTTTGATCATTGTTTAGAGATAAAATTCTTGGAAATTGAACAAAAAAGTTTATTTGCTTTATTTTTTGGAGAGTATGTTGAAACATCAAAGATGTTGCCTAAAGAATATACTCAATTTAAAGACGACATTGATATCATTAAAAAAATAAGAAACACCAAAGTTGTTGATGTAAAGAATGTGAATGGGTTTCCAGATCTATTGGCATATAAAGATATGATAAATAGAAACGGGGAACTGTGGAAATTTACTCTCTATATCATGTCGATATTCCCGACAAGTGTTATATCCGAATCAACATTTTCTATTGCAAAATATACTTGGAGACCCAATATAAAACAAAACACTTTTAATATGCGTGTTGTTTTGAAGCAACTTAAAAACGTCTTTAATTGAAAAAAATGTATTTCATTGTTCTTGATTAAAACCATTTTAATTTATTAAGCCAGATTTTGTATTATTTTACTATTTAAATGTAATAATTTAACTAATTATTCAATTCTATTTTGAATTAATAGAGGCTTAAATCATTTTAAAAATAAATATTTTTATGTATCGTTTTAAGTTATTTTCGCTACGTGTTTACCATTTTTATATATAATTAAAAAATTATTTTTTGAAAAAAGAAACGGCTCAAGGTGAATTTTTTTGATTTTTGCCACGTATTTAACAAAAAACTGGAACTTGAAAGACCCTGCTAAGTTAACTACAAATCTTTTTAAGTAAAGTGACTTCCCCAAGGCGTGCAAGTTAAAATTACAGTCAAAGTCGCTTATTTGTAGGTTTTCTTGCATAAAAAGCTGTCTATTTGTAGGTTTTGCTAAGAATTGGGAAGAATATTCTTTGATTTATTATAATTATCAAAAATTAATAAAAATAACCATATTCTTAATTTTTAGTCTCTTAATAAAGTCTGTTTGTAAATTGTTGTTCATTTAACAATAAATACACAAAATAAGCCTTAAAAAATAGGAATTAGAAAAAAGTTGAAAAACTAAATAAAATTAAATAATAGTATTTTTGGAGATTTTTCAACAGTTTCCCGAAAAATTACAGTTATAATGGTCTAAAAATTTACTATTACTTTTTTAAGACTGATAATATAATTACAAATATGATACTATAGTTTCGACGAATACTAAGGTTTCGTTTTATTATTTAAATACTATTTGAATAATAATGAACATGGTTTTTTATCATTTTCAAAAAAACGTCCAAATATAACTCTTATATTTAATTTATACAATATTATAAAAAATATTAATTATTAGTCGAAACCTCAGTACCACGTTTGCATTATCAATCAAAAAATATTATTTTTAATAGTATTTTTTAAATAAAATATAGAAACAATTATTAAATATGGAAACCATTTTAACAGAAACTTAAAATTTTTAAATTAAATAAGTTAAAAAAATACAAAAGAAGTCTTATTCCATATTAGATTTTGTTTCAGATACACTCAAAAAATAAAGTTATTTTAATTGATTTCAATTAATTATTCAGTTTCGAGAAGATACAATTTATTTGTATGTTTTGATTTTGATTGGTCAGTTAACCCACAAATAAGCAAAACCCACAAATACGAAAACCTACAAATAAGCGACTTTGACTGTATTAGTTTTTTTTACAGGGAAAAATCGTGCAAGACTAAATTTCAGTTGAAAAACATTTTATTAAAAAATGTTATTTGTTTCAAAATTGTTTCAAAAAACACACAACCCTTTGGTGCTTGAATTAATAAACTACAAAAAGCAAATCAAATTATAAAAATTGGGTTATGGTTTGTCTATGTGTTTAATGTAAAAACTGTTTTGTTTCAAGAACGTGAATAAATGTCGATGTCTCTTGTGTTAGCGTAATTCAAAGCGACAAGAAAAGGTGTAATAAACATTATGTTTTCTCTGTGCCATTTTATTGCAAACAATAACAAACAGTCTATTTAATAGGTGCAGTTCATTATCTCAAATCGATGTGTACTGTTGTCCAGAACTGGTCCTTCGATAATTTCCATTGGGTCGCTTTCCCGAAATTGTTGCTTAATTAATTGTATTCAAAGTGTGAAAGTTAAAAATTGCAACGTCACAAGGTGTGCAAGTTAAAGTATAGTTTAGTAATAACTTCAAAATTATAATTAATAATTAAACTAATAATCTTTTTTTTTCAAAATTTTAAAAAATTAATGATTCTATTTTTTTAATAAAAAAATTATAAATGAACTATACCTTAACTTGCACACCTTGGGAAGTCACTTTACTTATAAATAAATAATAATTATGATTAAATTAGAAAACAAAAAGTATTAAGAACACGAGCAACACAGCAACTTTGATAACTCCGTTTATATTTTCTTTTAAAAGCATAACATTTTGGTTTTGTTTGTTGAAAGTGATTTTCTTTTCTATTTCATTTTCTTTTATTTCATCCAAATTGTCATCACTTTCACCGCCACAGCTCCCCGTCTTTTGGTTTCTGATGATGCCATTCTTACAACCAACAACAACACACGTGCTTGTATCATATTTACCATCAACACATG
>NW_004191915.1:10313-19749 GCF_000330505.1 Entamoeba invadens IP1
CTTTTGATCTCGTACATTAGTCATAGTGGACTTTTGCTCATATTTCTTTTCAAAAATCGACTTTTGTGTTCTCATAAATTGAGATTCATTAAACCAATCCTCTATTGGATCGTCATACCAAGTTCCCAAATCTCCTTCATATGGTTCACGTTGTTGTGGTACACGTCTTTCACGTGTCTTTGGATTCAAAAAAGAAGAACCAATCCCATTTCTTATTGCCTTTTCAGTTGAGTCGTCAATACGCGAGGCAACATGGACTTTAGAAAGTCTGTACGGAGCCAAAGAGTCTTGCAAATAACTTTCCAAATCAACAAACCCACCTGGATTTCTTTGAAGAATAATGACAATTGGATCTGTACTCTCATCAAAGAGCTTTTTACATTTATCAAAAGTTTCGATGTATTCACTTTGATTTGGGGTGTAAAACGAGTTTATAACAAGGAAATACATTTTCTGATTGTTGACATTTCTTTGACCACATGAGAGCACTTTTGGAATTGAATAAATAAATAAATCACTTGGAGATTCTTTTTTAATATTACCATTTAAATTAATATAATCAGTGAAGTCTTCATTGTTTATAAAATTCGAAGACATTAATAGATCATTATGTGGTAAATTATTTTGCTTTAAATTGTTGTTTTGAAGTTTGTTATATGCTGTTGTAAACTTCTCAAATTTCAGAGCCTTTTTCTTTGTATCGAAAAAGACTGATGTAAAGTTTTTCATTGATTCATCTTTAAATTTGAATGTAAAATTAAGATCTTCCTCTTTAAATGCAAAGATTGAGTAAGCAGATAATGTAAATGAATTTTTAAGTAATGTAACAGCAGAGTTTACATTTTTCATTTTATAATACTTGTCTGCATAATTTTTAATAAATTGAATTGCATTTTCATTGTTAATTTCAATAAGTTCTACATTTTCTCTACTCTTTAAGAAATGTATAAAATTATCATCAAAGTAATAGTCTGGAGATAGTCCACCAATTGTTTTTGGAACTTTCACAAACACTTGGTTGTTTTTTATTGAAAATGTGCATGGGTTGATGACAAGGTAATCACCAAGTTTGTGGTTGGTTACATTTGGGTAGAAATTAATACCAAGGTGAAGGTCTTTTGGTGAAGCAACCAATTTGTGAATTTTTACAAACAAATCCAATATTGGAAATGAATCTCCAGAATTTAATATAAAATTGTTAATAATAGTAATCTCTGCTTCCACATCAAAAGGTTTGTGATAGTCTGGATGGCCAGATGGTTGTGGTGGAGACTTGATGATGTCATAAAAGACATAAGCACCCAAATACTCACTTATTTTGGAAAAGAGTTTCTGAGCATCAACTTTAGTAATTTTGGCTTTTCTCATTTCTCCGAATGCCTGATGTGGTGTGCAAAGTTGCTTTGTACACTGAGAAAATGCACATACAAACAATACAAAGAAGAACATTAATAATTTTTGCTTAATCGAGTTGTTTCTTTTTATTGGCGTAAACTTAAAAGTTATTTGTTATGAAACCCATTTCATAATAACTTCATTTTTCGTTTTCATTGTAAAATAATTATCTTCAATGAAATGATACTTTTTTAAATGTTTTTGAATAACTTTGAATTATTTAAAACATGAAAAGTTAACAATATAAAACTACGTAATGTAACGTACAAATAAATAGAGAACCAGAGAGCAAACAATAAAAATGAGTTATAAAAACTTTTTAAACATTTCTCTGATGTGAAATTTTAATTATTATAAAAAATACAAACTATAATTAACTATGATTTAATAATATAATATTTTTTGTAACTAAAAAAATATTATATTATGTTTTTCCCAATAATATGTAATAATAATATATTACATATTACTATAATATGTAATACCGTAAGTTTTAAAAATAAGTTTACAACCAACAAAAATTCATTTTTAAATTTATTAATTTTAACCTAAGAACGCTGATTCAAATCCACTTATTTTCTATCCCCTCCCGTTGGGACCAACTGGAAAATACTATTTATTATTTCTTTTTATACAAAAAAAATAAAATCAACAAATAATCAAAACCATACTTATTTTTTTCTTTACAATTGATACATATTGCGCGGAAGTGTTCATAACAGCACCAACATCAAATCCTTTATGAAAGCAAACAATCATCTTCATTGTTGAGACAAGTGTTATTTAATTATCATTCTGAGTGTTCAAAGATGTGTTCTTTATTGAAGTCGGAATCCTTTATTAATCTTATCAATTTGGTTTAGTTAGTTAGTTTGGTTTAAATTGTTTTTTTGTTAAAAATTATTATATTATATTATTGATAAAATATAATTAACATTAAATAGTTAAATTTATTTTTAATCATATTTAATCAACATCTATTTTTTTCATAATTAAAAAAAGTGGATGTAAATTCAAATCCTATAATTTTTATTATTTTTTCCAGTTCCTCCTTCCTAAGGTTAAATGGTAACACATTGACTTCGCTTCGATGATAGATTTACACCAACTTTGTTTATAACTTGCTTTAAAACGTCTTTAAATGCGTTTTCAATGTTGATATTTGTTTTTGCTGATATTTCTAAATAAGGGACACCCCACTCAGTTGATAATTTTTCACATTTATATGAGTCTACTTTTCTTTCAAATTTTAAATCACTTTTATTAGCACACAATACAACAGGAATATCACCAAAAGTGTCTTTATCTTTGTGTCTCAAAATTTCCTCTTTGTATTTATAAAGATTTTCAAATGATTCTTCTTTGTCAAGAGAAAACACTACAATAAACCCATCAGCGTTTTTGTAGTACTGGTCGCTCATTGCAGTGAATTCTGTTGTACTCGAATGATCGTCGAGTATCACAACAAGAAATTGTACACCTTCAACTTCAACTTGCTTTCTCATTTGGTCTTCCATAGTCGGATTATAATTTTCCACGAATATTCCCTGACAAAACCTCAGTTTAATTTGTGTTTTACCAACTTTACTATCTCCAACCAAAAACACTTTACACTCTTTAAACACCATTGACACTATCAACACACTAAAAAGTTCTTTTTATAATTAAAATTCCACATTAAAACGTTTTTTAAAACAATATAAACTCAGAATTAATAAGAAGAAAGAAGAAAAAAGAAATAACATAACACACTATGACTGAGACTTCATGTTAACAATTTGTGGACCACACTCATTATACTCCTCTTTAGTTACAAACATATTTTCAGAAGAAGACAAAGATCCAACAATAGACCCTCCAATCCAAGCAGAGTAAATTCTTTCTTCTGGTGCAACAACTCTAACTCGCGAGTTTTGTGGTGATAACGCCTTCACTTCATTTTCTAGTCTCTCTGCAAACCCGGGATACATAGTGTTACCTCCGGCGACGATGATGTTACTATTAAAGTCCCTTCTACTGTATATATCACACTTATTAATAGCATCAACAATGTACTTTTGCATTGGCATTGATTCGATTCCAAAGTCCGCAGGTCTAAAAATTGCTTCAGTCGCTTCAAATCTTTCTTTTCCAATTTTAATAACTGAATAATCCGGAAGTTCATATTCCTTCTCAATTTCACTCAAATTCTTCTTCTCCTCTTCTTCATAATTCAATGCACAGTAACAAAACTTATTTTGAATGTCATTTAAGACTTCCATGTCTTCTGTAGTTTTAAAGGTGTACGTTCGTCTTGAGAGTAACTTTTTCATTGTTTCTGAAATACTATTCCCAGCTACAGAAGTTCTTAGCCCACATCTTTTCATAGTAAACCCTTCATATATTGGCTCCACTCTAAAAGTACTCTCCCCACTCATAACAACAATACCAGACGGTCGGCCTGACGCAAACATCGCCATTACACTTGGTCGGCCAAATAAAAGAGACGGGACTTCAAACTCTTCGAAAACATATTGACTCATTTGTTCACGTACTTTATACGATAACTCAAAATCTTCTGTGAGAATAACACTCCGCTCTTCGGGATTTACTCGCAATTCATTGTAAAATGTGTGGTGCCATATGGAACGTAAGTCATCATAATTGACAACTTTGCCATCGTGTATTGGGTGTGTTATATGAAGAACACTCATTCTGGATATTGCTTCTTCTCCTACATAACTCTCTCTTGTACCACAACCTATCATCTTTATTAATGTCTTTGGAACGCCAACTACTGTTGGAAATACCGACCTTGGACAATCATCGCCAGCAAAACCAGCTCTGATAGTACTTGAACCGTTATCTATAACAATAACATTATTCTCGTCTTCCATTTGTTTAAGTTCCTCATTTTTAGTTTCATTTAATTAACACTTAAAATAATGCTCTTGTTTTTTTAAGCTGTTATTACTGGGATTTTAATTGATTTTTGATAATATTTTCCTTTACGCTTGTGTGATGATATGCACATATAATAAACTCTAAAAACTTGAAAATGTATAATAAACTTGTCAGTCTGAAAACGTTGTCCGCTCTCCAACGTTGTCCGGGCATTTTTGGACCATCAAAACTGGAATGTTTCAAGAAACAATTCGAAACACTCCCAAAACATCGTTTCATAATTTTTCCGGGATTTGATCATTTTTTCCTAATTCCCAAAATTTTAAACTTATTTTGTGTAATTTTTTGTCAAATGGACAACGTTTTTAGACAGACTTTAAAGATTTTCTAATTTTTAGTCCACTTGAATTTTGTTCGTTGGTATTTAAAGTGTTAATAAATCAAATACTATGATCAAACTAAAAATTATATTTCTAAAAAGAACTGTATTTGTTTCAATATTTATTAAATGTTTTAAATGAAAATCTTTTGAATTTATGTTTACCTTAACTTCTATATAATTTAGAATAAAGTATAAATAATATAGTTGACTCATTTCAACGACAATTAAAAACATACTTTTAATGTTTTTAAGGCTGTGTACTTTGATGCACATGATAAACTTCTAAACACCATAAATTATATTCAATAGACTTTATATTAATTGAATATAAAGTTTTTAAAAGACTTTAATTCAGTTGACTTGCTAAGGTTAAGATGTTAAGTCTACAACCAAATTACCTTTTATTACATTCAAAAGTACATGTTTATATAAAAAAGACTATATATTCCAATTTAAATAATAATGTCTGTTTAACAAGTTGTCCATTTGACAAAATTTTACACAAAATAAGTTGAAAAAATTAAGAATCAGTTAAAAACGTTGAAATCCCAGTAAAAATTATGAAACAGTGTATTTAAAATGTTTCGAATAGTATCCCGAAATATTCAAGTTTTAATGGTCCAAAAATTCCCAGACAACATTATTGTATTGACTACATTGAAAAATAAAAGTCTTACACCCACTATATTTCCTATTACTTGCGTTTTTGAACTATAAAAAACGATGAAAATGCTGATTACTTAATTCTTAACTATACCACCCTTTCTCACAGGCATGAACTTCTTCTTTTCAGTGACTTCTCTCTGCATGAACCAGATTGTTCCTTGTCCCGCGCCTTCGGCCTTCTTCTTCTGTTCTTCGAGATACGCTTCGGCCTCGGCGACTTTGTTGTTTGCATCTTCAACAGCCTTTTCTGCCTGTTCTTGTGCTTCGATGGCTTGTTTCTCAGCTTCTTCGGCTTTTGCTTGTGCTTCCTCGGCTTGTTGTTTCGCTTCATTAGAAAGTCGCAACTTCTCTTCGGCGTCTTCCTTCGCGGCAACTGCCTGGCGTTCAGCTTCTTCAGCCTGAGCTTTAGCAGCATTCGACTTTTCAAGTGCTTCTTCGGCTTGTGCTTTGGCTTCATTAGATGCTTGAAGAGCGGCTTCAGCTTGTTCCTTAGCAGTTTCAGCTGCATTGTGTGCTTCTTCGGCTGCTTGTTTAGAAGCTTCTGCGGCCTCTTTAGCCTCTTCAGCGGCTTTAGCAGTCGCTGAAGCCTTTTCTCTTGCTTCGGTAGCAATTTTTACTATTTTGTTATTACATTATTAATTAAAAATACTATAAATACCATAAAAATATAGCTTTGTCATAACAATACATCAAATGCAGTAACTCCATATTTTAAACTTAGTAGTTCTAATAACTCTCATATAATATATTACTAATAAATATAGTATTTTTACCACTTAAAATAATAGAGTATTATAATAATAATACTAATAGTAATATAGTATAGAGTAATATAATATTATTATATAGTTATATTATATATTTACTATATTATAATATATAATATACTATTTTATATATTATAAATATATATAAACAATGATATAGTAACAATTATAAATAATAATAGAAATAACAAACCAGGCTTGGCAGCTCTCTTCTGAGCTGCTTCGAGTGTAATTTTAGCTCTTCTCAATGGCAAATCATCTTCATTGTCCAATTTAGCGAGTTCCTGAATAGCAGCATTCTTTGCGACTAATCCGGCAGTTTCAATTTTCTTCTTCAAAGCGGCTTTCTTGTTTTCTTTTGCTTCTTCTTGTGACTTGACTTCATTCAAAGCTTTTGTCACTTCGTCTTCAGCAGCTTGCGCCTCTTTTTGTCTTTCAATAGCTTCGTCCTCGTCTTTCTTAGCAACTTCCGCGGCATCGGTAGCAACTTTAGCCGTCTTCACACTCTCTTCGAGCTTCTGTGCAGCTTCTTCGACTTTCTTTCTCGCATCTTCCGCAGCCGCTGCGCTCTCTTCAGCCTTCTGTGTAGCTTCATTTGCCTTCTGTGCACTTTCCTCTGCTTTTTGTGTAGCTTCGTCTTTGGCCGCAGAAGCCTCTTCTGCCTTTTTAGTCGCTTCTTCCGCAGCGGCTTTACTTTCTTCGGCTTTCTGAGCGGAATCCTCAAAGGCCTTTTTGGCTTCGGCAGTTCTATTTTTGGATTCCTCAGCAGCGGCTTTGGCCTCTTCGGCTTTCTTTTGTGCACTTTCAAATAAGACGGTGACTTCCTCTAACATGTGTTTGGCCTTTTCGATGTTCTCTTGATTACCCCCTTGAGGCGCATGAACAACTTCGGCAAAGTCTTGCTTAAAATAGAAGATAAGGAAGTTGATCATAGAAATCTTTTTGAAAGAAGTCACTCCAACCTTTCTCATGTGATTTCTCATCTCTTGGAACGTCTGCTGCGCTCCAAGTTTCTCAAAAACTCGGTGCATGTTGACTTCGTCTAAACCATTGCCTTCTTTCCCATTCTCTTGCTCAAGAGATGAAAAAAGATTCACAAAATTCCAGATCTCTTCTGCGTGGGCATCTTTTTCTTTCAGCCACAACGCATTCAACATCCAGACTGCTTGGTCTTGGAATTTCTTTTGCCCAAGTTCCCTGAGAAGTTCTAAGTCACTCATTTTATCTGTTAGTTTAAAGTTTTACGAGTCTCTTTATATAGCAGAAAAGCGAATTTATTTGGAGAAATTTAACATTTTTTAAAGTAAAACCGAATTTAATTAAGAAGAAGTCGGGAATTTTTGGAGAAGGTTTCTTTAAAGATAAACAATTAGAATTCATGAATAATAGAGGTGTGAATATGAGTATTTTGAGATAAGAGCCGTTTCGATGGGAATTTTAGGGATTTATCAAATCAAAAAGATTTTTTAGAACTTGAGGAGTTTATTTAAAAGTTCTCAAACAATTGATATCTTTCATTACTTCTCGATTATTCTTTATTATTAATACAGTTTTGGGAAGTTACCATTGTTAATAAATAAGTGTAAAAAATCGGAAGTACAAAATCGTTTTAAAATATTTTAATGATATGTTTCGAATTTGGAGAATAAACTGTATTATGAAATATGGTTATTATATTATTATGTATAATACATAATATAATAATAAAATAAATAGAAAATAAAATCAAATTTGTCAAAAATAGTAAACTTTGTTTATACTTATCATACAATTTAAGATTTTTCATGTTAATATATTATATTAAAAAGCAATTATTTTATGTTTTTTCAAATAAACAATAATTGAAAATGTAATTGTTCATATTTAAAGTTGTTGAAATGTAACAATAAATGTTTTTAAAATTAGTGTCTACATCCACTTTTTGAATTGTAGTATGTTTCGAATTATAACTCTTCTATGAATATTGTCTGTATAAAAATGATAAAAATGTTTATAAGAAATAACCCATTTCATGTAAATACATACAAATAGTTTTTGAATAAAAATTTCAAATATTAATGTGATTACACAATGTTATTCAATATATGAATTGAATGTAATCATTTAAAAATCACAGTAATTACACATAAGTTACAATTATTTATCAAAATAATTTATTTTTTTTAATTTATTATTAAAAATGTAAATTGTTGATTTATTATTATTTATTATATTATAATTAATATAATAAAATATTATTATTATTTTACTATCAATATCATCAGGCATTATTAGTAGTATAAATATACCTAATATCCCGAATATTTAGGTGTTTATTTAATTAACAAATAAATAATTTTGCCAATAAGTATTCATCTAAAATTGTTTTTTTAGGCAGGTATGTAATTATAAAAATATACTTTAAAACAAACTATTAAAACAAAAAACACCAATTTATTTAAAACCGTAAAACCATAATTTTAATAAAACTATTAAAAATTATTTTTTATTGGAATAATAATAACTAATAATCTTTTAATGAATTTATATAAAATGAAATATAAAAACAAAAAAATCCAATAACAAACAATGGAAAACGAGTTGACAGCACTCTCAGCACTCTCGACAAAAGCAACAAAGGCGTTGTCAGATTTCCAAAAATTAAAGTTTGATTACGATTATGTTGACAACAAGTCACTTGACATTGCACAACGAGTTGAAAATGCAGAAGGTTACTTCGACAAACTTGACGAGATTATTGAGAGAAAGAAAAACATCACAACATCACTCAACACAATTCTTACTGGTTTAAACAACATATTAAACAATGATAATGAAAAGTTCTATGAGATATACAATCTCAGAATTTCACTTCTTGAGGAGAAATGTAAAATGGACACAAAACCATATGAAGACCAAATCAACAAAATTGTGCAAACAAAGAACAACTCAATCGATCAGATAATCAAATCTGAAAAATTTATCAATTCTAAAAGACAACACGAAACATTTCAAGAAGAAGAGAAAGTGCGTGAACACATCACACTTGACGAAAAAGATGGTCTTGAGAAGTTGACAGGAATGAAGATTTCGAGTGTTGTGTTTGACTCAGACAAAGACGATTGGTCATTAGACAATTCAGTGTTTGATGAAAAGGTAATGAACAAAAGCAATTTGTGCTTTTTAATAGAAGACACAAATAACAACAAATTTGGTGGCGTGTTCACTAGAAATATTGATACTATTGGCAAATGGATCAGCAGTGGCTCTTCTTACATCTTTTCTCTTGTGAGAAGTGGCATTTTAAAAACAAAAAAGTTTGGGAAGACTGGAAATTCTAACAATAATGAATTATGTCTTTATT
>NW_004191915.1:19849-20850 GCF_000330505.1 Entamoeba invadens IP1
CTGATAGTTATTGCAAACCATCCACTTACACTGCCAAACAGAACGAGTTGACTGATGATAACCATTTCACACCAAAGAGTATTGTTGTTTTCCAACTTAACTGACTTGCTTATAACTTCGTGTTTTGTTTTCATATCAAACATTTGCGGCATTGACAACCAAAATGTCTGTTCTGTAATTTGCCACATAATTACCATAACTTGAATGTAGACAATGTTTATACAAAATGTATCATTTTGAATGAAAAGTATCAAACAATTTTTACCTTTCAATTCAAAAACTGAAAAAACACCTTTTACGACTTTTTTCAATTTTTTTGATCCTGTTTAAGTCTTTACTTTTAATATTAGACCAACACAAATCAGTGGCAAAAAATTGTCGTTTATTAATGCTTTTAGTATCAAATCAACTCATCTTATTAAACATATCGTAAAGTGACGATAATGTACATATAAAAATATGAAACAATTTATATATAATAATTTAGAAATATTATTTATAGTAAAGTTAAATGAATTCATATAATGAATAAAGATATATTGATGAGTATTTGATTATGGATACAAATGTGGTTCCAAGGTTTCGACTTAACATATAAATATTATATGAATAATAATGAACAAGTTTCCTAATTTATTTTATAAAATGGTTAATATATAGATTTACATATTTAATTTGTTACAATAGTATAGAAATATTTAATTATTAGTTGAAACCATAATACTACATCTGTACATGCAGAAAAAAAAAGATAAATATACAATAAAACTTTTTTCAATTGTAATGTATTTTTGAATTAGTTAAAGTAATAAATATATTTCTATAATTTAATAAATGTAATTTTCATTTTTTTCATAAGAATTTTTATGTCTTACAATTTAACCATTTACATCTATTATTTAATTAATTTATTAATATTTACTAAATTATTAGATTAATATATTAATAATAATCTATATAATAACTCAATAATATTATAATACTTAATAGCTTTTATTTAA
>NW_004191915.1:20950-35140 GCF_000330505.1 Entamoeba invadens IP1
TATCTTTTTCTCAACTCCGAATTTTCTTCCAAAATTTCATCAAATAAATACATAGACTTCCCGTTTTTATATATTTTGAAACATCCATTATAAAACAATAATTTCTCATGAAACGATTGATATTTCTTTTAATTTTTCTTTTTCAATTCTTCATTTCTCAATTCTCAAAACTCTCAAATAAACCATTAACTCTAATAAAAGTAACTATAATTAATGATTACGTTTCCATCTGTTCGATTTTTTCCTCCATTTCAAATACTTTTGTAATTGATTGAATTCGTTCTCTTCAAAAAATTCGGATGTCCATTTTCCATCAAGAAATCGTTATTCTTAAATGATAAAAAAAAACTATATTTAATGATAAATTAATTATATATTAATGGTACCCGGGGCTTTGAAAACAAAAATTCAAATATCCAGAAAACTGAGCGATGGCGACGCCGTCAGCCTTCTCTTCCCGATTCAGTCGGACTAAGCAAAGCAGTTTGAACTTTCCTTCACGACCGTTTTTCTTAGAAAGTAGTGCGGAGTCATTGATCCCGTCATTGAGCGAAATCGTGTTAAATTCATTTGAGCGATTTCAATCCAATTTTTCGATGAATCAGTCGCACGCCCCTATCACTCTTCCCCCCGTTTTAGCGACAAAACTTGTGAAGAAAGTCTCGAACAACCCAAAAGCTACGGAGCAAGATTTGAACCTCATTTTATATCGGATATTTGTGGGTGGGACGCGTCTTATTTCTGTCGATATAAATGGCACGCATTTATTGACCAAAGTGACGTGTTTAAACATGTTTCAGTTATGTCAAAATGTTCACATCAGTACGCTTGATATATCGAATGCGAACTGTTCCTCATCTGAGTCATTAAGTGTGATGTTATCGAGTCTCAAATATTTGAAATTTTTAAATGCGGACTCTTGTGTAGCCTTTGATGACAAATGTCTTCAAACCCTAGCGACTATTAAGGCTCCCATCGAAGTACTTTCCCTCTCCAATTGTCCCAAAATCACAGACGCTGGAATTCTCTTTTTAAATTCATATTCAAATCTGCAGAGTTTCAAAGGAAACAATTTACGACTGACTTCCTCGTCTTTTTGTGTGTTAAAAAACTTGAAGGAATTGGAGCTCTTTGGCTGCCAAAACCTCGACGACTTCTCCTTAGAAAAAATTTCTATGCAAAACCCTAATTTACTCTTTGTCTCCTTAGGCAATGCCCGGATATCGGACTTTGCTCTGCAGAAGTTCGTTCAGCGGTTAAATCCGAATTTGGAGCATTTGAATCTTTCGGGGTGTTCACAGGCATCGAATCTGACATTAGCCCAACTCTTCGACTCTCAATTTTCACTCAAATATTTGAACCTTTCGGGGTGCTTTAATTTGAACGGAGAGAAGATCTTAGAGACGTACCACCCGATGTTCCGTGGCACACTATTTAGATGGATGGAGAACTTGCGTTATTTGAACTTGTCTGCGTGCATTCAATTTTCTAACGAATTCATTGGGACCATTTTAACAGCAACTCCACAAGTTACTACTCTCATCTTGGACGACACTTTTGTCGCAGACAATTCTTTAGAAGATTTTGTTAATGCGACAATTCTCTTCAATGAAACTATTAGAAGAAGTCTCCACACCCCAGGAGCCAAAATTAAACCGTTTTCAATCTCTCTCAAAAGATGCACGAAAATCACTGATCGCGCCTTCGGCGCGTTATTTAAAGAAAGAGGAAACGACTTGACGTCTTTGAACATCTCCAATTCGGTCTCCCTCTCCCCACTCTCCTTAGCTATTTTGTCTCTCAACTCAAACTCTTTGACTGCTTTCTATGCAAGTAACAACGACTTCATTCCTGAGATCTCGTGGGTCAAATTCGTCGCTAATTGTAAATACCTTAAGACTGTCTTTGTCTCAAATAACAGAGGAATCACTAACACAGTCTTATCCCAAATTGCTATCTCATGTCCACAAATATCTAATTTGGACATCTCGTCCTGTGTATGTCTCAATGAGTACTCCGCAGGGATCATCGCTCAGATGCGAAGTTTGCAGTACCTGGACATCTCCTTTGATAGTACCATTGGCGAGAACGGCATAAGGAAAATCGCAAATTACTTGTTACGGCTGAATTACTTCGCTCTCCAAGGCATTTGCATTAACGACGGATATATCTTCATTGAACAAGCTGAGTTCTTGAACACTTTGAAACTCAACTTCTCGCAGAACTGTTCAGACGATTTACTTAGAAATATCGCAGCGTACTGCCCGTTCTTGTCAAATATCGAACTCAGAATGTGCACGCAAATCACTGACAACGGTGTCGACTTATTACTCCAGAAGTGCAATAAAATTGGAAATATTACTCTAGGGGGAACGTCGGTATCCAAATTAAAAATGATACAGCTAGTAAATATGGGACTCTTTGTAGCATAATAATTGGATGAACTAAATAATGGTCTAAATAGTAATTATCACAGTAAAAGGATTACATTGTATGAAATTCAACATCGAAATTCAGTCAAATAAATTTTGTTTTTTCATATTATTGTTGTTATTTTTTGTACGGAAATAGATTTCTCGTTATTAACCGACATATCAATCAACTAATAATTTTAATAGTAAAAATAAAGTTTGAATAAAATATTTGTTGATGTTGATCTTCTTCATGGTATTAAAAATGTTGCCAATTTTAATAAGGTTATCATTCAATTTTATTAAAGTTCTTATTGAATGGGTATAAATGTAAATAATCGTATGACACATAATATTTTACAATAACCAATTTATTTCCAATAAAAATTCATCAATTCATCATTAAACAATACACTGTTAGTAATGTTAATTTAAAAAATTCAAATAATAAAAATATGAATGTTGATATTCTAAGATTTTTAGATGTAATTTGACAAGGTGTTGAATGTTAAATTGAATAAAGAATAAAAAACAAACAATAAAAACAATTCAGCTTATTCTAATGTATTTCATATTGCACTTAAAATTAACTCTTACCAACTTCATGTACCATTGACAACCAGACTCCATAATGTCATCAAATGTATAATTCTTTTGTTTTTCTGAAGACTTTTCATTGACATTTTTAATACAAAGAATGCCATTTGTGTTGTCTATCACTACTTCAAATCCATTCTTTTTTAAAAGATCAATCACATAACAATCCCTGTAAATCATCGAATCATTTTCATTAAATATCTTCTTTAAAGAGCCTCGCTTCTGTATGCCAACAACTCTAATTTCAAATGGAGATTTTTTCTTGTTGTCTATATAAATTGAATACCCACACATTCCAAGTAAAGTTACCATAAAAGACCGTACACACATATCATGATAAAACCGGTCATTCTCATCATTCTCTTCTTTAACAAATGATGGCAATTGAGTGTTCTTTTCGTTTGTCATTATTTTTTGTTTAACCAGATGATTATTAAAAATGATGTTTTTTATTTTGAATTTCTTTGTTTGTTCCAAGTTTATTTAAGGAAAAAATATATGGAAAGGAACAAATAAAAATAAATATTTGTCAAGTTAAATAGTATTATATATATAAACAGACTAAATTAATGCGCGACTTATCAATTATGAAAATGCATTTAAAAATATTAACAAAAATGACATTTTTAAAGTTTTAAACTGAATTATGTCAAAATTAGTTTACTTAAAATTGCCATTTAAACTTCAAATAATAGTTTTCAAATATAATCACCTAAAATTACAATTTTTATTTCAATAAAAGCTCCCAAGAGCAGTACTTCTGAAGAGCGGGTTCTCTCAAGAACGGATTTTTTAGACTAAAACTAAAAATGGAGTTCTCTATCGAGCGGTAATTGAGGTTTGATTGGCTAAAAATGCCCGCTTTTGAGAGAACAAAATTCCCACATTTTCCCACTCTTGGGAGGTTTTACTGTATTTATTTCAAACATTTAAAGTTTAAAGAAACAAAATTAACCTTTATTTGGCTGTTACATTTTGGAATTGAATTGTTATATATAAGTGCACTAACAATAAGCTCGAACAATATAATAGCGATTTTATTTTTTGTCCAATCATTTGAAACATTTGAGTGGTCAGACTAAATAATCAACAATTTACAAAAGTTTAAATTCAGAACAGAACATTAAATTCTTGATAGTTGGAACACAAATAGACCTCGAAGACACACAAATTGTTCCAAGATCATTAGCAGAAGAACTCACTAAAAAAACAATTGTAAGTATGTTGAAACTGGAAGACAAGTGGATTAGTAAACCAATTCACTGACTGGATATATATTGTATATAAATCTGGATGGTAAAATTCCAAAAAGTAAAATCGTTCAAACGAATAACCAAGTCATAAAATAAATGTTTAACTGTGTGATTTTATTGTTTTTATTTGTTTTTTATTAGTTGTGGTATTTATAATATTTTTTATTATAATTTGCGATGTATTTAACACTTATTATTGTTGTATCGCAAGTAAAATGATTTTAGTTTATAATATATATTAAATTAGATGAATTTGTAGTAATTTAAATATTAACAATGACTATTAGTTATTTTTACAAGAGATTAATAACATTCAAAAGTTAAGATATGAACTATCTTAAAACAACATACTTAATTAATATTATTATATTACAAATTATTATAATAATAACATTATAACATCAATTAAATAGTTAATATAAATATTAAGTAATTAATCAAATGTAAAAATAAATAACCAGAAAGTGTGTTTGTTGTAATTATTATTCTTTGATTTTTGAAAGAGTCAACAAATTATAAAATCAGTGTTTATTTTTGACAAATCAATAAGCTAAGTTAGACCATTTTTCTTTTCTATCATCTTTGATTTTTCTTTTGTTTTCATTTCCCAAAAACACAATTAAATTAAAAATAAACTATAATATAACAATTTTATATAACTAAAAAAATATAATTAAACACATTTGAAACAAACAAAAAAGAAGGAAAAATAAAAACAACATGAATTATTTTTTAATCAAATCCCATATTCCCTTTAAATATTTAATTAGACTTATAACAATTGTTGTATAATGTTTTATTAATTTATATAATAAAATTGAAACAAAAACACTTATCCTATTTTTCAATTATATGGAAGTTCTTTTTAATTGTTTTATTATATAATTGGAAAAACCAACTTTTGTGAAATTTCAATTTGTCTTCATAATTCCTTTTAAAAGAAATTAATTAAAAGCTGTATTATCTTAATATTAATAAAATGATACAAAACATTGAAACAAATTACAACCATTTAGGTATCTTTTTGAAAACAAAATAATACTTTTTCCTTCATTCTGATTTTCTTGAGATTGGCAATAAAAGGTATGTTTTGAACTACAACAAACACAAATGTTCGCTCTGATTTGCCTTCTTGTATCCTTTTCCAATTCGTTTGACTTTGATAATTGGGTATCTAAATTTGATAAACACTTCTCTGCTATCGAGTCATTACGAAGACGAGCCATTTTCGTTCAAAATGCTAGATTCGTTGATGAATTCAACAAACATAACACGTTTAAGCTTGATGTTGATGGACCCTTTGCTGCTCATACTCACGAGGAATATCTCAAAACTTTGAAACGCAGTCATCAAGATTCGGAAGAAGAAGAAGACAATTCAGTCTCAACACAAAAAGAGTCTCTTAAATCCTTCCCAGAAACCTTGGATCTTAGAACACTCGGCAAAGTAACAAAAATTCGAGACCAAAATCCATGTGGTGGGTGTTATTCATTTGGTGCGCTCGCCTCACTTGAAGGGCGATTGTTATTCATAAAAGGTGATCCAAAAACATTGGACTTATCAGAGGAACAGGCCATTCGCTGTTCAGAAAACAATGGATGCAATGGTGGATTTGGGTATAAAGTTTATGATTATATAAAAGAAAATGGTATTGTCCAAGAAAAAGACTATCCTTTCACTGCTACTGATGGTGAATGTAAGGTCGATTTATCAAAGAAGTTTGCGACTGTTTCTGGATACACCAAAGTTGCCAAAAGGAACAATGATGCTCTTAAAAGTGCACTAGTTGATGGTGTCGTTGATGTAGCTATCGACGCATCATCAGTCAAATTCCAATTGTACAAAACTGGTGTTTATCACGACACAAAATGCTCATCAGCAATTAATAGATTGAACCACGAAATTTCAGCAGTTGGATATGGAAATTTGAACGGAGAAGAATATTGGATTGTGAGAAACTCATGGGGAAGAAGCTGGGGAGATAAAGGATATATTCTTATGGCTATTGAAGGAAACACTTGTGGAGTTACTACAGACCCAGTCTATCCAACTGGGGTGAAATACATTTAAACCACTCTTTCATTCATTTTTTCGTTTAGTAAACAAATTTGTCAAAATTACAGATCGAGTATTTACAGGGTGCCATAATTATTTTAAGAAATGAAATGAATTTGGCTCCCATTTTCATATCAATTATTATCAAGAAAAAAAAACAAATAAAAACCAAAAAAATAAAACCCGAATATTTTCTCATCAACCAATTCTTAAGTTTTTGGCACTTATTAAATATACAATCTGTATAATGATAAAGTCTGTCCATCAACCTTATTTATTCTATTAACCTTATTGATCGCCAAAAATAGGTTATTTATTGTTATACAGTTTTGTTTTTTAATTAATTTTGTTTATTAAAAATATTGGTTTTTATTTAATTTTCAAATATTGGTGAAACCCAATTTTTGGACCAATTATATAATAACAATACAGTGCTCATTGGTTTCAAATTGATAATATTTTTTAATAAATTGATTATGTTTTTATATTTATCGACAGTATTTTTTATGGTTTATATTGTATTTAATGAATTATATTACTATTAATGAAATAGATTGTGTTTTTTATAATTTATATTACTTTTAATGAAATAGGCTGTGTTTTTTTATAAATTATATAGCATTTAATGAAAGTGATTATATTTGTAATAAATTATATGGCATTTTTCTAATTTATACAACATTTTTAGTAAAATCAATATTTTTTTTCTAAAATATATAGGATTTTTGATAACTTATATAACTTTTGTTTGAAAATGTTTTGCTTTTTTTTACAAATTATTGGATATTCCCGAATATTAGGAATAAAAATACACATAATAAGCAAGTTATTATTTGTTAAAAATACTTAATATGTAACTATATTTATACTATTATATAACGAAATTTTAATCTATTTTTATTTAGAACCTCTTCACAATGAGGATATTTTTTTTAACATAATTATGTATATTTAAATAACGGGCAAAAAATGATATCATGCAATTGGATTATATCGACAGAAGAGATCCAGGAGCAAGAAACGACTATCATGAAAATGCACCATTATCCATGCAAGGGCAACCTGTACAACCTGTAATGTTGCCCCATCGAGATATCCCACCTCTTCAAAAAAGATCACGGGGTCGGCCCCGAAAATTGGATTCAAAAAAGAAGAAAACAAATACACGACCTTATTCTCGTGTTACAATTGATCAAAGAGATTCTTTGGTTGAACTATGGAGTAAAAATGGTGATAACATGAATGCTTCACGATATTCAGAAATAATTGGGATTAAAAAAATAAACATTGAAAAGTATCTTTCAATGTTAAGAAAAGGGATATCAATATATCCAAAAAATCATTATAGAAGACAAAGCTGTACTTTACCTTTTCAAAAATTGGTAGAAAAAGCTATTAAAGAAGACACAACAACAAAAATAACTTCAATTAGAAAAATGATAGCACAAGAAGAAAAATTACGCGAAGAAGAAGATGTTGATGAAATAATTTTGGATATTCCAAAAATATCCAAGGTTGCTGTTACTAAAGAGGACATTGATCTTTATGCACCTTCGATATCATCAATTGGAAATTTCATGACTGGTAAAACAGCAACAGGTGAAGAGAGAGAAGTCCCTATTTTTTCTTTCAAAAGAACAAAGACAAGAGGGCCAACAAGCAACACGCCAGATAATAAAGAAAAAAGAATTGCAGCAGTAAACGCTCTAAGGGGTTATATAACAGGTGGAGCACGTTGGGTTTGTATAGATGAAACCAGTTGGACTGTAGCATCAACTCCTGCATATGGCTGGTCAGTTAGAGGGAAGGAAGCCTTCATCACAAAATCAAAAGGTGGTCTTCGCCTCACCTCCATATGCGCAGTTGATTGTGACGGACTCTCTTATTGCAATGTGGTTTGTGGAACAAACACATTAAATTCGTTCGAAGACTACTTCCGGTACCTAATTCATGAGTATGATTTAAAACAGAGACAATGCGTTTTTTGGGTGGATAATTGTGATATTCACAACACTATGAGAAGAATGCTAGATAATACAAACCACACTGTCGTATTTAATGCTGCGTACTCACCAGCACTAAACCCAATTGAAAATATATTTGGGATCTGGAAAAGCAGGGTTGAAAAAAATGTGAGAACTTGGAATGGCATCGAAAATTTTCTTGAAAAAATCAGAGATGGTTTTTTAACTATTAAACCAGAAGAGTGCCAAAGTTGTTTTGAAAATGTTAGGGAAATTGTGTGGCCTCGAGTGTACAACCAAGAAAATATTTAATCAAATGTTTTTAAACAATGTATGGTTAATATAGTTCATTTATTAGTCTATTATAATGATATATATAATATATAATATATATAATTATATATTCAATAATAAAATATTTGTAATAATTATTGATAAAGTTATATTATAAATTAATTATTTTTATCATGTATCATAATTGTAAAAATTTGTATTAAAATAAACAATAAAAATAGATTAAAATTTCGTTATATAATAGTATAAATATAGTTACATATTAAGTATTTTTAACAAATAATAACTTGCTTATTATGTGTATTTTTATTCCTAATATTCGGGAATATCCAATAATTTGTAAAAAAAAGCAAAACATTTTCAAACAAAAGTTATATAAGTTATCAAAAATCCTATATATTTTAGAAAAAAAATATTGATTTTACTAAAAATGTTGTATAAATTAGAAAAATGCCATATAATTTATTACAAATATAATCACTTTCATTAAATGCTATATAATTTATAAAAAAACACAGCCTATTTCATTAAAAGTAATATAAATTATAAAAAACACAATCTATTTCATTAATAGTAATATAATTCATTAAATACAATATAAACCATAAAAAATACTGTCGATAAATATAAAAACATAATCAATTTATTAAAAAATATTATCAATTTGAAACCAATGAGCACTGTATTATATTTATCAATAATTTTGAATATGACAATGTCAAGTCAATATGCACCTTTATTTAAATCAAAAAACAAAAAAGAATAAAAAAGAATGTGGTGCGACCTTTTCAGTTTACTTTAGCACTTATAATTTTGAACGACAGAAACAAACACAATCAAAGTACAAATCCAACCCATCGACTCTACAATGACAGAAAATGCCATCCGCGCTCTCTTTAATAAATACTCTCCTATTTCAGATGATAATACACAATAAAAAAGACACTCCATTGAATCACTGTGTTATTACAATGGGAGATAAGGAAGTAGCTGACACCCTTATAAAAGAGAAAAATGATAGTGAGTGGGACGGAGTCAAGATCAAAATATCCATTGAAAGAAAAGATTCATCGGGATCCACAGTGAACTTTTCGTTCAGAGGCCTGGACAAGAGCGAAGATGACGTCAAGAAGTATTTGAAGGGATATAAAGTGAAGAGTGTCAAGAGAGGTATTGCCAAAAAAGGGACGTTGATTGGCTACACTGTCAATGTAGTTCTTAAAAATATGGAGACGGCTAATAAGGTCAAAACAGAGTTCAAAAACAACGAAGAAACAAAGAACTACGGTTTGAAGTTCACTAAAAAGATGGGGGAAGAAGTAGAGCGTTGTTTTATATGTGGAAAATATGGACACTCAAAGAACAATTGCACTGAAAAAGATACAGCAGTGCCACAAGTTTTAAAACATAAAGAAACAAAGGCCGTTTCTCAACTTGAAATATCTGTTTCAGAAGACAAAAAACACAACAAAAATAAAAAAGAAAGCAAAACACAAAGGAGTGAATGAATTGAAGTGGTTTTAAGTGCTTTTTGCGTCTTATTTTCTTATAAAGAATTCATATAAAGAATTGATACAACTAGGTTTAATATGTTCTATTTTACTATTGTTTATAGTAAACATATTATTAAATAATTATACTATTATATCATTAATTGTTTGGTATTTTAATTAATAACTATAGATTCAATTATAATAGTAATTAATTAATAAAAACAACTATTTACTTGTTAAGATGTTAAACAAATCCAATTTACATAACAACACACTCTTTGCGACTGTTTGTTATATCATCTTCAAGTCTCTCAATTTCATATTTCCCAACTTTCTTTCCTTTACCTTTTGCTATCTTTTTCACATCAGCTACAAACTCCCTTTCGCCACGGTTAATGCGAATGTGTTTGTACTCTCCCATTGTGATAGCCGCACAAAACACATTCCACTCTTTCTTCACTTGATATACAATACGACCATTCAACGTGAAAAACACGTTTTTGCTGTCGACAAGAACACCACAACCAACTACAGTGATCGCATCAATGACATTACCATACGTCTTGTTTGTATGCACTATCGCTGAATTATACCCCTGATATATATTACCATCATCACTGTGATATCCTATCGTGTTTTCCATCCATCCCACCATCTGGTCTTTTTCGAATGCAAATACACTGTTTGTGAATAGGCCAATGGCCACAGTAGAAGGGCCTGTCACTTCAACCTCAAAGTATCTAATATTGTAAATGTCCTCCAATTCACCAGATTTGTTTAAGACTCTCATTGGCGAGGCTGTAAAATGAATTGTCATAAAGTCGAACGACACAACTTTGTCTCCAGTCACAAAGTTGGCACTTTTAATTCGTTTTATACACCCATCTTCATCAATTATAATACGCCCATCAATATTAAAAAATCTGTGAGGCACCCAATACACCGATTTTGCAATAGCTTCGTTGTTATTATGTAAATGTACAAAAGGGAATGGAGAGGGAAATTCACAGTATTTGGGTCCTCTGTCTTGTTTACTTGTGATGGTCAACATCTTTAGAAACCATTCAGGAATTTTGTATTGAAAATTAATGGTACCCATCCCTTCAGCTTCATATGAAACAAATGGTTTGAAGTGCTCACCACCAACGAAACTGATTTTATTTGATAACGAAAGAACTACTCGTTCCATAGATAGAAATTCGATTGTAGATACTGATTGACTTTTAATGATATACAAACGGTGGATTGTTGTTGGATGTAAAGAAGAGACTTGCAATGTTTTTACTTTATCATTTTCTGAAGTTACTTGTTTAGTACTTTCAAGTTTGTGGTCAATAAGTACTTCATTTTCTTTGTCAATTTTATCAAGTTTGTCTTCTACGTGTTCTCTAGATGTGACAAGTAAAGGCGTACCACTTTTTGTGTCATTTAGTGTTACATTTTCAATTGCAAATGTGACATCTTTACTTGACACATCCATGTGATTCAACGTGTGAATAAACATCACAGCTTTTGATTTCAAGACGTAAATTTCATCAAATTCAGTGAAGTCGTAATACACTTGAATGGCTGTACAATCAAAAATTGTTATTTTTCTAAAGTATTTTGACTTACTTTGAAAGAAGATATTTCGACACTTTTTCATTGTAATCTTTTCTAAAACAAGTGAGTCATACCACATCAGTGGAAGTCCATTCATTTCATTCCCTTTAAAATTTTTTGTTTGTTTTCCTTTACAATTTATTAGTGTAATTTCTTTTATGTTATTATCAAACAACACCACTGGCTTTTCTAAGCAATTTTTGGCTTTGAATGTCTCAGTCGTGCATTTCTCAATTAATCCAATGAAATCTTTTAAAGGTGGGTTATCACTGATTTTGACAGTTGACTTTATTGGACACATTTTCTCTCTCAATGTGGGCAATGAGTTTCCTGAAAGAGTTCTATAGAAGTACTCTCCATTTTTCATTAACTTTGACATCTTTTCCGATATAATATGTGTGTCAGCTATATATACAATTTCCGTTCTTCCATTTTTAGGTATTAACTGATTTAATTTTGTCAATAACATTTCGTCTTTTTCTTCAAATTTGTCATAAATAACAACTTTCCGTGGAAGACTGAGAAACCGGTCGTTCTCGTCACCTATGTACTTCACAAAAAAGTCGACAATATGCGCCAAGTTACCACAAAGATATTCTAGACGTGTAAATAGTCTGACGTGGTTTAATTCAAAACGTTCATTTGTTGTTGATAAATTCAGTCGAGTGATTTTGCAGAAGTATTCCTTGGCAAATTTATCAGTAATCATTTTGTTTACAAACAGTTGGTAAAAATCAACATTAATATACTGCTTGATATTTTTAAATGAAAACGCTTTACTAAAAAAACCAAAACCAAAATCGACGGTGTCTGGTGTGAAATGATAAAGAAACCAATACATTAATCGTTCATTGTTTGTACGTGGTGTAATTTTAAGTGCTTTGAATGCTGATAATGTAGTTTTACTCACTAAAAGAAGAGATTTCATATCTACTAAATAATGAAGTTCTAAAATAACACGCATTAGATATACCATTTCTAGGCGTTTAAACGAAAGTGTTGTGGACATAGAAAACTGGTTATAGTATTTATAAATAGTTTCTATTTTTTATTTTAAAAAATCAAATTCGGGATTCTATTTTTTGTGGATATCAAATTAAAAAAATAACGTATATTATGAATTCTGTCACTTAATTTCGAAACAATTGTTGTTTATTTGTTGTTTTTACTGTTATTATTTATAAATTAATATACTGACTGTATCATTAATTGTGACGATTTGTGCATTTTTTTGTGTTTACAGAAAATGATATGTTTTTGTTGTTTGATTTTTAAAATAAAAAAAAATAAACATTTTTGACATTAAAAAACAAAATCTTACAGAATACAAGTTGTTTAAAAAACGGGAACTCAAATTTATTAAATATATTTTACCTTTTTTAAATAGTTTATTAAGTGTATAACAATACACAAGCCAAAAAGGGAAAAACACCAAAAACTTCTAAATGTCCTTTCAAAATAAGGTCAATCAAAAAAGACGTATTTCAAATGTTATTGTTAACAAGTATAAATAATTATAATTCATTAAGTAATATTATAATTTTATATTTTTAACTTCGAATTATAATTGTAATTACATTATTTTTTTTATTTAAACTATATGAATTAATACCAACAAATAGGCGAGTTTAACAATAAAAATTATAATTATTGTGTCTATTTTTTATTTATCGAGGAGCAACTAATAACATTATGATATTTATTAAATTAAAAAACGAATGTATTTAACCAAAAGGTATACAAAATATAACAATTATATATAATAAATTTTATTTTAATACACCTTATTACAAATGACACAATGTATAATTTTAGTGTATAATATGAAAATAAACAATTTAAAATTTATATTTATCATTATATATAAAAATAAATTAATACACTATTCGAATAAAAAGTTTGAAAACTTTCGTTTAATTAAACTTGATGATGATATGACGATCGAAGCATTCTTTTCCAATGTAAGTAACACATTTAGGTATATTTAAAGTACTAATTGAAACGCACATTTGAAAACAAAAGTCTCCAATTGAAAGAAGTGTTTTGGGAATGTTGAGTATACCAAGTGAAACACAATTGTCAAAACAATTGTAACCAAGTGAAGTCAGTGTGGTTGACAACACAACTTTTTTAAGAGAATTACAACTCGTGAAACAATGATTTCCAATTGTCTTTACATCGTTATTTAACACAATATCAACAAGGGATGTACAATTGTAAAAACAATAGTCTCCAATTTCAACTAATTTATAAGGAATATCCATTTTACTTAATTTGTAACAATTTGCAAAACACCAATTGCTAATCATCGATACACTTTGTGGAACAACAATGTCACAAAGTAAATTACATTCTTCAAAGACTCCACTTTCCAATGTTTGCATTCCAAATTCATTCTCACGACAATTTGTATCAAATACTATTTTTGTGAGTGATGTACACAACTTAAAACAAAAGCTTCCAGTGGTTGTAACATTCTTGGGAACAACAAAATGTTCGAGCGAATCACAACTTTAAAACA
>NW_004191915.1:35240-41362 GCF_000330505.1 Entamoeba invadens IP1
TTTCTGTTACGACCAATTGAAATATAACAGAGATTATAACAATTTCCAAAAGCGTGATTACCAACAGATATAACAAAGTCTGGTATGTCAACAGCGGTGAGTAACTGGCAATTTAAAAAAACGTTATTACCAATTGATAGTAATGACTTTGGCATATTAATACTAGTAATATCAACCATTTTAAAACATGAATCTCCCAATATTTTAATGTCTTCAAGAAGTAATACACCACACAATTTCTGGTCTTTTTCTGTATATTCTATGTTTTTGAAAATGAAATTCGAGTTTTTAAGAAAAATACGAATGCTATGTGAAACGGGGTACCAAACTACAATTTTAAAAAAATCAACTTTGTCAAAACTCCATGTTTTGTTGTGAAGGTCACAACATTTAATATCATTTATAATATTAAATGGAATGTTATTACCAAAATTTTCTTGGTCTTTTGAATATAAGTGAAGGGTTTCTATATTTGGAAAGTATTTAATTGTATTTTTGTTTAGAGGAATTGGGTTGAAATGGTATTTTTTCATGTTGTTTTTGAACTTTTTGCAGACCAAAGAAAGTGTGAAATAGTCTTCAATAGATGAAAAATATTGAGATATAATCAATATGTGGTATACATCAATACAAGTCATAGTAATTGAATCTTTAAATAAAATAAAATACAAAATTTTTAACTAAATCAATTTATTATTTAATGTGAAATATTTCAAATTTATAATGAATTATTTTAATATCAAATAAATTAGTTTTTAAAAATATTCTTAATTTAATAAAAATACGAATTATAAAAAACCATTGAGTTATAACAAAAGTATACAGTAGCAACATTTAAGTTCTCAATTTGGAATAAACCCACTTAACACCCAAGACTCTGGTATGGTTCAAAATGTCTACAAATGTAGACAGTCTTTTATAATCTAAATAATCGGGTAAATACTATAAAACAATTGACAATTTTGCAAATGAAATACATATTTGAAATGTTTTATCTATATTTTTAAATAAAAAATACCACAACACATAGAATGCCAAGCAACAATTATTGATTTTTCTGTCAACTAATTTTAAAGTCGAAACTATAAATCTCAATTATATGTCATTACAGGATAGTGTTGTTGAAAATAAAAACATTGAAAATGAAATTTTTGAACAAACTGTAATTGAAAATCTCGTTGTAACAAACAAACAAATGTTTAAACAAGGAACACCGGATACCAATTTTTTATTACTTTTGAGGCACTTTATCCACGAACAAAAACAAATGGAATACAAAGAAAATCAACAACATAATGTGGAGTTTGAAACAGTCATTTCGAAAAAAATTAATGAAAACAGTAAAAATGGTCTACACGAATACAAAAATATCCCCCAAAAAACTACCGCTTCTTTGGCAACACTGTTGCCAACAATAAATATAGACACAAAATTAAAAAAACAGCAAATTGTTTGAAAATTTATATTTGACAGTTTATTTGATAAAAAGGTTAAAGAAAAAATTATTTATTGTACAAATCAAAGAATTCCCATTGAGTAAAACATTTATAAAATTAAACAGATGAAAAAGGTTATAAACAAATATGAACAACTTCAAGTAAATTGTATTTTATCAGAAAATAGATTAACCAACAATTTTGTTCTATTTGAAGAGTTTAAAAACATTGATTACGACTATTTTGTGAACGCAAATCAACAATTGATAACAAAATATCCAAATTTGTCATATTTGAAAATAATTGCCACTTTTAACAAAAACGTCAAACTCGCTTTTTTCTTTTCGGATTTTTATAGAAGTTTTTCAGAAATTTATAAATTGGATTATGTCAAAGATGATGATTTAAATAAACTTCTGATACCTTTAAAGTATTTGGAAAACATAAAAGAAATTAAAGATTATAGTTACACAATTAATTCATTTACTGAAATGGAGTTGGATTTGTTTGTTGGAGTGCTTATAAAAATGAGAGTTGATAAAAATATAAAAATGTCAAAAATTGATTTTTGAATAATTCAATACAAGGAATGACTTATCACAGATTTGTCAATTTAAAGAGTTGTTTAAGATTTGATGATTGTAATTCTGGAGACGTTAGATAAAAGAAGAATCGAGTTTGGCATCGTTATCGAGTTGTGAAATTTAATTAACAGTAAATTTTACAACTATACACACCCTCAACATATTTAACATTGGATGAACATATATGTCCATATCCTGGATTCTTTTATGATTCTGTATACATGAAAGATAAGTCTCATAAACGTGGAATACGAGTTGATTGCTTAAATGATTCAATGACAGGTTATTGTTTGTACCAAGTGCCATTTTCGAGAAAAAAACGATCGTGTGAAACCTGAGTTCTTGTTTGGTAAAATGCCAATAATACAAGAATATCTCAGTGAAATAGGTGTTATACTGCAGTCTGAATTCTTTGAAAATGAACAGTTATCACAAATAATGAATGATAAAAATAAGGAAAAAGACGAAGAAATGGAGATTAGTTGTTGTGAAGTTAATAGTGAAGAAAAAGAATCAAAAGAATTGTTGTTGCAAATTTATTGGAAAAACAGAAATAGACGAACAACATAAGTTTAATTTGTGTGAAAAATCTATTTTAATTCCAAAGGAATTGAAAAAACAAATAAAATGATACAGAAAAAAATTGAAAATGCCAAGATTGTACAAATGTTCAAACGAAAAAAGTTATTTAATTAACCAATTAGAAAAAGTAAAAACTTAAATGGATCCATCTAAGGTTGCTAAACTTACTTTAATGAAATATCATTATTAAAGTTTGTTTTTGTTTTATGTTTTTAAACATAATAATTAAATAAAAATATTAAAAAACAAAACTAATTATTAATAATACGGGTGTCTGTCTGTTTGTGTGTATTAGTATCGGTTTTAAAAATTAATTTTGGTGCATCAAAGAAGTTTTTATCGTGTTTTTAGAGCTTTAATTTGGCAAATTAGTCGGTTTGTAAATACAGAATGTGTTATCGGGGTTTTAAAACCGATGACTTTTCCATTTTTAGTTATTAGGAGAAAAACATTTGTGGTTGCGCTGAATAAGAATTGTTAGTACTGATAATTATTTATGTAAATAATTGGTTATGTTGTGTTTGTTTTTAAAATAAATGTTTTTACTTTTGTTATATATTTTATTCAAATCTTTTTGTTTTTTTTTGAATAAAGAAAAAAAACACAAAAATGTTTTTGCCTTAAACAAATATAAAAAAGAAAAGTATTTTAAATTTACACAATAATAACAAAATGGTTTAATTGTTCAAAACAAGATTAAAATTGTTCGGTTTGTAAATGATAATTTGAACCGTAAACTATACTTGCCTCAAATTCGCAGTCTAATGTTGATTTGTTTTGATGAAGACTTTATGATTATTAAGTCCTTTTCAAATTTAAACACTGTTTTTTTAATGCTTTGAGTGGAAAACTTGTCGAATCCAGAATCCATTTGGTATTTGACCAAAAAGTGTACGATTTTTTCATTTTTGTGTAAAAAACCACATTTTACGATTTACACAAAATGTAACTTATTTTTTGGTCCATATGTTTCTTTAAAACAGTTTTCAACAAAAGCTCAAAAGTTTAATTTAAAAATACCGACTTTGAAGTTTATAAAATAAAAAATAATCAATTCGATTCATGCCTCGGAAAAATTTGCTTTTTATCCCTTCGAGGACGGGAAAAATCAAAATTTGTAAAACAATAAAAATCTTAGTCAATTTTAATGTAAATGTGACCTTTTTTCTTTAATTTTTTAAAAAAAGCTAGACACCCTGGAACGACGGCTCTAGTAAATTTTTATAGTAAAATGTTATAAATTATAGTAAAAAAAGTGAATTTTTTGTTGAAGTTGGGATGAACAAAGGTTCACTTTTTTGCTTGATCCTTTCAGAAACAAGTCACAGTTCAATGGAAAAGTCAGATCAAATATTTATTGAGATGTCCACAACTTATTACAATAATAAAATTAATTATAAAATATAACAAAGACTAAATTGCATCATAAAACATACTGGTCCAGAATATTCAAAGTCAATTACATCATAAAATAACAAAGAAAAGATAATAAAGCATAGACTTTGAGGTGTCTTGAAATTTCAATATGCAATTGATCTCAAAAACAATTACAAGGGAAAATAAATAGCTTTTTTTGTAAACTTTGAAAAATACAATAATTTTAAAAATTGGGTTTTACTATTTTTTTGTAAAAGAAATAAGAAAAGACGAAAAGACACTTTTGTTTGTTCCGACTTTGAAAAATAAATCTTAAAATAAATAAGTGTAAAATAAACAAAAAATAAGTAAAATACATTTTCAAAAGTATCAAAAATCGCAAAATCGAGAAAAATTTATAAAATCAACTTTAACAATAAAAGTAGTCGCGTTTGTATAAACTTTGATCACCACGAGGTTTTGTGATCACTCGTTGAAATTCACGTCGTGTCACTGTCGAGGAAGCAAGATATAAATTCATTGTTTGTAATTTGAATATTTTATCATTTTCAAACAAAAACAAAGGGCAAAACTTGTTTTCTGCGATCTATTTATAATATAAAGATTTGTATTTGGTAAATAAATGTTTATTTTGCAGCCACTGTTTATTCATTTTCGAATTATGCATTTTTGGGCAACAAACAAAAAACTTATAGTAAATGTATAGAGATAATGAAAAACAAAGAAAAACACAAGTGTAAAGACATCTTGATATATACCAAAGATAACACTTTAAACTATAATTTATAATAAAATAAATTAATATATTATTAATAATTTATCATGTTATTTATAATAGTTTTATAATTATAATTGTTATATATAATAGTAACAATCAACAGACATAATTTAGACACAATAACACATCAACAATCATATCTTTACTACAACGTGATTTCATCGAAGTGATAAATGATCACATTGATATAACAATTTTGTGTAATTACAACTATATTGTATTTTATGTATAATTATAACAAAAATGGTATAATGACCCTTTTTATAATGTTATCATTATTGAAGATACATAGTGTTTGTAATTTAGCGCGTTTTGACTGAAAACATATCGTTCAACTTTAAAACAAAACAAATAAGCATTTAATTTATATGAACAGAAACACACTGGTTTAGTGAATGATCAATAAAATGATTATATGTGATATAATTGATGTAGTTGTTATATAGATAACAGTTTAAATTATTTGGATGTTAGAATTGATTACATACTATATTTATAATATTATTTTACCATTAATTATATAGAGTCTAAAATATTAATATAATAATAATAAAATAATAATTTATTTTTTTAAATAACAATAATGGTAAAATAATGTTATTTAAACACACCAAATAACAAAAATATCAAAATAATTTATGTTTTAAAAGGATAATTTTAAAGAATATTTTAAAAACTACTATCTGTTATTCCAAGACAATGGATCAATAAAAAATAGACATATAAATGTTACTTATAATATTATTAACAGTTATAGTTAAAAATATTAGATTATTTATAATGTATCGTTTATTCGATTGATTTTGTAACGAATTGTGTTTTGTGTTTTTAAATAAAAGTTTTCGTTCAAAATTTTAAAAATAAACACAGTAAGGTTACCCCGTTTTGTTCAATTGTTTTAATAATGCAAGACAATTATAGTTATTTTTAATTAATTAATACTATTTTAACAAATTAAATGCAAAGAACACTTTTGCGTTTTTATTTGTAGATTGCTAAACAATAAAATGGTTTAAATTAATTAAAAGTACTAATTAAATCTTATTTAAAACAACGTCACTTGCTACATAACAAAAAAGTTTGTGATAAAACAAAGAAATTACTTGATATAAATTTGAATTAACACGATTATTGAGTTGGTTATTTCAAGATTTGTTATAAATAGATTTATAGTTTCAAGTTGCACTATTTTAACCGAAAATGTGCAAAATTAATTTATAATCTAAAATTATCATTTTTTAATCCTTATATCCCGAAAAAACATTTGAATATCTAATAAATATCGTAAATCAACATTAAATAATTGTGTGAAATAACACACAAATTTCTTGTTATATTTAAAATAAAAATTCAAAAATAAATATA
>NW_004191915.1:41462-43899 GCF_000330505.1 Entamoeba invadens IP1
GAAACAGCCACCGAGTCCGTTTATACCACTGATATTATTGTTAATGGCATTCAAGAGGATATCATAGTGGCAGGGAGTAAGGAAGACCTACCACCACCTCTAGAGTATTATCCATCAAATGAAAACATGAAATCTGATTATAACATTTACGTCGTGTTCGTTGATAGTACCACAAATGAACTTGGCAGAGACGACATTGATTATCTCACAAACTACATCAAATTTATTGTACCCGCACTTGAAGATCTAGAAGATTATCAATTTGGAGAATTTGAATTCGCGCATTTTTTGGTGCAGAATTTGGTTGCAATAGTCTTTTATAACACCAACAAATCCAACACCCATTACCATCCAGAAATTGAAAAGGAATTTGAAGGAATGTGTCTCAACTTTGCTATTGGTGATATCAATGAAGAGAGTGTCAGTCAAATCATTCAAAAGACGATCACTGCCAAACGAAGTGGTTTTGCTGGAAGATGTTTTGGAGGAAAACCAGTCATTTTGTTGTACGACGAAAACGACGCAAAAGGCGAGTTGGACGTCTCACTCAAATTTGAAGGAATGGAACTCACAGAAGTCTATCCAAAGACAGAAATAACAGAAAACACACTGAATTGGACGGGAAGATATTTGGGAAGAGGGACAGAACCTTGTGTTTTAACAATTGAAAACGGGGAATACGAATACCTCTTTTGGGAGAGTCTCTTTGATGTCAAATTAGAAGGTTTTGATGTCAAAGTAAATGATCTGAGTGATGTCGACAAATTGATGGAAAAGCTTGGACTGAACGTAAAAGAAAGAAACGATTTTATTGTGTATTGGTTGAAAAAGATGAAAAAGTTCCAAAAGATGTTTGTCAGAATAGTTGACAAAAAACAATACGAAAAGTTGGTTCCACTGAACGTGAAAGGTTTCGACAACGTGATGAGAGTCTTTGTTGAGTTTGGTGAGTGTCAAGAAGGAAACGAATATTTAAGTGTGCAAGAAGTCGAAAGTGTTAAAAGACCACAAGGAAAGTATGTCATTGAATGGGGTGCAACTCTTATTCAATAAAAATTTTGCAATAAAATCTGTTTTTAAAAAGTTATTTTTAAAACTTAAATAAAATAAAGATATTTTTATTAATTTGGAAATTATAATAAATTGTATTAACTATTTTAATAAATCAAACGGAAAAAAAGATGAGAAAAATCGAAAGTAAGGTTATTTTAATTAAATTAACCTTACGATACTGTTACTGTTTAAAATAAAACACAGATTTAATCTTTTTTGAACTTGATATAAAGTACAAAAAACTTGCATTGTGGCGACTATTTTGAAATGTAAACAGTATATAAACCAATTGCGCAAACAATAATTTTTAGGTTTTCCTTTTTTCTTCGATTTTTAAAATTGTTTTAAATAAAACACTAATGGTATTGGCGTTTTCATCAACAAAACATTTTTTTCCAAAAAATGTTTTATAAAAAAAAGAATCATAAGGTTAATAATTGTGAATTGCAACACTTTTTATTTTCAAATTATCAAATTATTAAATCAATTTGAATAGATGATAACAAAATTTAAAATAAAATACACCAACCAGGATTGAACATGGATTTCCACCTTGGGAAAATGAAATTCTGCCCTTAGACCATTAGTGCTTTTCATTTTTTTAAAAATTAATTTTTATTGTTTATTATTTTTGTGGAAATTGATGTAAAGAGTGGGAAAAACTTTTACTTTTCTCATAATTCGCCGAACATTAAGATTTGTGAAATTTTGGCAAAATGCTATTAAAAAATTAAAAAAAACTAAATTGTAATAATAATTTCTAAAACAATTAAATCATTAGTTAAAAATACTATTTTATTATACTATTTCCAATTTATTTAGAGTTGTTCTATTTTATTTTTTTATAGTATTTTATTATATCATAATATATGATATAATATATTATAATTTTAATTTTTTTGTTAATATTATTTAAAATAATATGTCTATAAAATAATAATAATTTATAATTTATAGATTAATATTAATTCATTATTAATTAAACTGTTTATGGGTTTTTTGTGACTTTATTTTATCATTAATGTGTAGTTGTTTTTAATTTTTTATATAGTTTTGATGTGATTAAATATATGTTTTATAAAATGTACTATTTTATGATTTTTTTACATTTAATACATAAATATATTATTGTAAGAAAAACATTAGTTAGTTTTAATATTAGTTAAGATATTGTTAATTATATTATATTGTTATAATAAAATTGTATAATTTATTATATGATGTATAACTATGATTATTAAAGAGTTGTTAATAATTTCAAAACTAAACGTTTATACTAACAAACTATTTTAATATATTAAGAATGAGGTGAATTTTATTTTAATTTGCCAAAAAATATATTAGTGCAGTAGTATATAAATTATGTAGATTTTGGACACCACCC
>NW_004191914.1:0-1157 GCF_000330505.1 Entamoeba invadens IP1
GTTTGTTTATCATGATTTTGAACACTGTCAAATAATTAATTTGGGAAATTAAGAACGAAAAAAATAATGAGAAGGTCGTATATGCATACAAATAATTATTATTCAACGACAACATATATATATTACTGTCCGGAATCACCAGAAGAGACGTTTGTTTTATTTAATAATGTTTAAGAGCATAGATTTCAAAATAACAACTTAGGTTATTACAGCTGATTAGTTTATGAAAGGGAAAAGTTTCAAAAAGAAAAAACACAGAAAACAAAGTGATCAACAAATTACATCGTGATTAATCGTAACTAACGAAAATATAAACCATCTCGTTAATTGTGTTAAACGAACTGTTTATTATACTTTGTTTAATTTGTACGGGTTTTGTCTCTATAAATCCAACTATAAATATCACTTTATAAATAGTTCAATGGGTTTCCCGATTATATTAAACAAATACATGTAATATATTATGTATTTTCCCTAATATAAATATATTATTAACAACATATTCGAAACACTTCTAAATAATACTCAGGCTAAGCAAAAATGTTGGTTTTATTTTGTTAAAAAAGGAAAAAAACAAATAACAAAATAATAATTAAAAAACATTTTACCTATTGTTACCAACTTTATACAACATCGCTTTTTTCAGCCCCTTTATACTTTTTTCTTTTATAAAACATTTTTTTTGGAAAAAATGTTTTGTTGATGAAAACACCAATATAGTTAGTGTTTCAATTAAAACATTTTAAAAAAATTAAAGAAAAAAGGAAAACCTATAAATTATTGTTTGCGCTATTGGTTTGTTTACTGTTTACATTTCAAAAGAGTCGCCACAAGGTAAGTTTTTCGTATATCATATCTAGTTCAAAAAAATAAAATGTATTTTTTATTTAAAACAGTAACAGTATCGTAAGGATAATAAAGGCGACCTTGAAGATCCATCAAAATGCTTGGGCTGACAATATTTATTTAAAGTAAAAAACATTCGTAAAATAATTAAGAACTTGTAAAAAAGGGTTGAAATGCGTGTCAGATAATTATAATATAAAAAAATAATTAATTAATTATTTTTTATGTAAAAAGTGATTACAAAAAATTATTGGTAACAAAAATAATGTATTCTTTTAATATCATATTAACAATGATTCATTTAATGAGTT
>NW_004191913.1:0-1331 GCF_000330505.1 Entamoeba invadens IP1
TTTTTTTAACATGGTGAAAAAAAGCACTTTCATTTTTTCAGAAACTATATTAACTATACTGAACTATACTTGTTTTTTTGAATTACAAAAAAACATTTTTCGATTCAAAATTGAAAATGTTATACATTTTATAAAATCAACACACAAAAATGTTGAGATTGAGAAGAAAACAATTCGTTTTAAAAATACACTCCTTTGTTATAAATAGAGTCATTTGCTCAAAAACATATTTTCAATATTATTTTAATGATGCGAAGAAATTTGTAACTTTTCTTGAAATACAAAAAAACCGGACCTTTATTCAATCAACAACCATTTTTACTCAACAACCTTTTTTACCATGACTATATATATAAATTCTGCAGATTTAGGGGGACCACATTTTATCTATATTTTATAATACTTTATCTAAATCGGGAGGGACGAGTTTTCAAATTTTTTTCAAAATTCGGAAATTTAGTACCGAGTTTATTTTTAAATTATTTTATTTTTTATTTTCCCTATAAAATGACTTCTTTAGATACTTTTGAAATATTAAAAGTTAATACAAAATATTTAATTAATAGATTAGGACAAATTAAAAATATAAAGAAAAATAAATTAATAAAAATAATGTTAAGACCATCATTACAATATGACGTGTATGTTAATTTATCTGAAGACAAACATGTTAAAAAATATTCTCTTAGAAGACTGGTAGTACAACAATTTTTACCAGAATTTACGAATAGAAGTATTGTAAAACTATTAAATTTTGAAACCCCATTTGATTGTTCAATAAATAATTAAAGAATAATTTAAATAATTTTATTTTTTTATTCCTTAAAAAGAATGACCTCACAAGAATACAAAACTAATATTCAAAAATTAGAAGAAAATTCTGTTTATAAATAATTAGATTTAAATCAATAGAAACAAAATTTGGTAAAACTCATATTATTCTATCTGAAGATGGTAAACAATAATTTGCTAATAATAAAATTAGTAAATATATTAATTCCGAAAATAAATTTATTAAAAATATTAATGAGAATAATTTTAACCCAGATTTAAAACCTTTTATGGTTGTTTGAACTAAAAATTACGAAGAATTTGAAAATAAAGATAAACAAACTATTAGATATCTTGATATAGAGATATGAAATAAATAATGAAAATTATGAATATTTTTTTAGTAAAAATGTCAGTTGGTCTAAATGGATATGTCCACACATTAATAAAATCATATGCTCCTGATAAGTCTGAGAACACATGGATACTATTCATCCAGAAGGTTTTGTAAGATAGATCTATAATCTACTATATGTAATCAGGGTGTCTAAAAACTTCAT
>NW_004191912.1:0-1780 GCF_000330505.1 Entamoeba invadens IP1
TTATGTAAGTTTAAAATTGAAAAATATTATCATTAACACATTTAATAATATAAGTTAAAAAATAATATAATTTATAAATTAATAATTATTTCTAATAATTTAAAAATAAAATAAAAAATTGGTTTTCATGTGATGTTAAATAACTATATTTTTAATGAAAAAATATCAATATTTTGTTTATTAAAAATTTTAAATATAACTGATATGAAAATTATAAAATATAATTCAAAATATTATTATTTATTTGTTTTTAAGAACAAATTCTTTTACACGTATATTCTAAATTATTTGAAACACGAAATACACAATTATTTAATAATAAAAGAATTATTACTCAAAATTGAGCCATTAAACCTTCGCCCAGCTAGTGCTTCGCAGTTTGTGAACTGAAGTTTTTTTCTATTTTTTTTCAAACTGAAAAAATCACATTCAAGAATTTAATAATTTTTAATAGCTTTATCTCCGCTTTTGGAATTAATTTATTCAAACAAAGTTATTAAGAAACAAAATCATAAACTGTAAAACTGAATCAAGTTTGAAAAAAGAAATAAATAAAAAAACCCAAAACTTTGATTTTTTTGGTTTTGTCAAAAATCCAAATTATGATCAAAAATGCATTTTTGTCAAAATTTGTAAAAATGGTTATTAAAGTAAACTGTGAAAAAAAACAAATATTATTAATCCTAAAGAAAAAGGACGGACATGGGGACGAAGGACGGGAATATGGGCCGAAGGACGTCCTTTGTGGTTTAAGGACGTCCTCCCTGTGTATATGGTGTCCTTTCTATTATTTTAGTGTCCGCGGCATTTTTTATTCATTATCGAAACTATATAAGGAGTTATAAAATTACTATAAATTTACTATTAAAAATTATAATAATTTCCAAAAATAAAATTAATCAAAGACAAATTTTAAACAATAAGTAATTTCGTCATATATTAATGGTTTCTATAAAAAATGCAAATTTAATTAGTTTTTCAAAGAAAACCGAATGGTAAAATGAAAAAAAAATGATAATATTTTATAAACCAATAATATATAACAAAATTACTTGTTGTTTAAAATTTGTCTTTGATTAATTTATTTTTGGAAATAATTATATTTTTTGATTGTATATTTATAATAAAAATATACTTCGTTATATAGTTTCGATAATGAATAAAAAATGCCGCGGACACTAAAATAATAGAAAGGACACCATATACACAGGAGGACGTCCTTTATTGCGGGAGTACGTCCTTAAACCACAAAGGACGTCCTTCGGCCTATATTCCCGTCCTTCGTCCCCATGTCCTTCCTTTCTCTTAAGTAAATAATGTTTTCAATAATTTACAAAACAAAGTTTCAACACATTAAAACGTTTGAAAAAATTAATAACCAACATACATAATTGTTAATATAAACGAATAGTTAAATATAGTTTTAAATTGAATGATGACTGTTAATGACATTGTTATTCTCAAATATTGATTGTAACTTATGTGTTATTGATGTGACATTTTGTTAAAAAGAAGAAAAGTCAAATACTATCAATTGTTACTTATTTCATTGTTTAACTACGTTAATGTTCATAATGATCATTAAATCGCTTATTGTTGATAATTACATGTTAATGAGATATTATTTACAATTAAAAATCGTTTTATTTTTTTATTAATATCACAACATACAACAATAAACACACATATTTTGAAAACATCACAACATTTATGATTGATTAAAATATAAAGGTGTATTTGTTAATATTTTTAAAATAATTTATAAACAATAATTTATAAA
>NW_004191911.1:0-3531 GCF_000330505.1 Entamoeba invadens IP1
CACACCAACAACCATCAATCCAATAACAGTGAAAGTCAAAACTCAAAATAAGATTGATATAGTTAGAGTTTTTGTAGAGTACATTTTGTTGCCCAGCAACAAAAATAGACTTCCTTTATATTGCAGAGATATCATTTCAACTGAATGGTTTAAAGAGCAACCTCCTGTTGATGGCGGTTTAAATATGGAATTAATTCGTTCTATAATATGTGAGATCGAAGAACAAAGAAAAGAAAAGATAGACGAACTTGATTCTATAATAGAATTTAATCAGAGTAAACCACGTATTAGTAAAATTGTTGTGGCCATAAATCATAACGACTCGGAGACAGCATTTGAAAATAAAAACTTTGAGTGTTCCACCGCAACTTATAACCAAATTTCAAATGAAGATTGCTCAAGTTTATTATATAACGTAACCATAGATCAACATCAAAAACAAATAAGTGATGTTAATAAAACACAAACATCAGAAGTTTCGGAACAAATTAACAATTATAATAGTCAAAGTTCATTTACACCAGTCCAACATTCTCAATATTTAATAGAACAATCTATAAACAATGAAAACCCATTAAATAATTCATTTCCCGTTCCTGTTCATAATCCCAAACTAAAAAATGTGTTTGTGATATTCCAATTGAAATTTTTAAAGATGGAATATTTGATAAAATACGAAAAACTCCAATACTAGATTGGCCGTGGTATAATTTGATATCATCAATTAAAGAGTATTGTTTTATCAATAAATTATTTTGTGATAACAACTTCACTGCTATTATTAATTTTTTGTTTAAATATTTTGAAAATCGTGATCATATTCAAAAGGAGTGGAAACGATACGAGTTGATACGAAAAAGGCTAACAGCATTTATTATTATTTCAATTAATACAGAAACGCGGTTGTCACAAAGCCAAATAAATGGTGTACAAAATGACATTTTTGTTTTTGTGAGTGTATTTGCTAAAGAAGCTTTGAAATATTTACCAAAACTAGGAACTTCTTCAAGAAATAGTTTTAGAGAAATAAACCAATTTAATTTAATGAATAAATCGTCTTTAAAAGAAGATATATTTCAAAGTGATTGTTTAGCACTTTCTTATGATAGTTCTTCAAAGTCTGAAAATAAAATGGTTGTTATTTGTCGAATGTGTATAGGAAAAGTTTTTAAAACGTTTCCAATAATCACTAAAGTATTATCAGGAAAAGAGGATTCAATAGCCATTGCCCAATGGTTATTTCAAAATTTACCGGAAATAGATCCCAAATTCCCATTTCAAAAAATTGTAGCCGAAACGCGTGATGGGGCCAGTAATGCGCAGCGTTCGATTTTCGAATTTAAAAAGCTTATAGCATCATTTAAATTACAAGGAGTGGATATAATTAGTAAATATAATGTGGAAAATTGGTGTTTTTGTCATAAAACTGCATTGATTGGAGAATGTATCTGTCGTAAGACAGAACTTAACATAATGTACCATTTGGTTACGTTTGTGTGTTCGACAACTAACGTCAAAGAATTTGAGGATTTTAAAAATGAATATAACATCATGTCTAAAAAATTAAATACCGTAGCTTTTACACGATTTCTTTCAATTTGTGATAATATAAAAAGTGTATGCAGTCAGTTTAAAAACATTTGTTTATTTGTTAAACACAAAGAATGTGATTTTAAAGATTATTTAAAAAGAAATTGCAAATATTCTACAATTGGTGATATAAATAATTTTAACATTTGTGATGATAAAATCGAAAACAAATTTCATGCTCTATATGATATACTTAAATTGTTGAAAGATTTAAATGATTCCTTCCAAAGCATAGATTGCACATTGCCTGTATTTTGGTCAAGAGCTACAAATTTTAAAGAAATGTTGAAAATTTTAGTAAAAAGATTGGATGATAACGATGAACACAAGTTGGATGCATTTCATAGTTTTTCAAAAGATGATCACAAAAATTATGAATTTCTTCGTGAAGTTTTGATCCGAACATCGTTATACTTTGACGTTCGTTTTGATACAATAACATCTCTTGCGGAAATTCGTGATGTAGAACAATTTTTTGACATTGTTAATTGTAAATTAAATCCAGGATATCAAAAACATATAATATATGCAGATGATTTGTATTCATTGATGTATATTTTTTATTTACCAGACATTATAATAAATAATAATATACCAGAACACCAATTAATTGAAACATCGTTTCCTACATTGTTTGATGAAATTGAAACAATTAAAATGAAGCTAATAACGTTAAATGAAGAAGAAAAAGAAAAGCTAAAAATAAATGCTGGAAAACAATTACCTTTAACTCAATTTGATATCGATTTAAGAAAATTTGTTTTTGGAAATGAACGTATTTCATTGTTGGACATTTGGGATATACTTGAATGTAATTAATGTTTAAAATTGATTCAAATTGTTCAAATATGTTTAACAATTTCGCCAACAACAATATCAGTGGAAAGATATTTTGATTTGGTTAAACATTTTAGAGATCAAAACATGTCAATTGATAATATATTCGAAAGAGTCAATTTTTCATGTAAGACACAAGAAATATACCTTTGTATTCTTCGAAATTTAATAAATCACCTTTTTATCAATCATTATGTTATCATTTAGAATTTTGATAACATCTTCCAATTGTTTCATCACATTTGTATTATTTTCTATTTAATTGTTCGATCTTCATTTAATTAATTACATTAGAGTTTATTTGTACGTTATCTTCAATTTGCAATGAGTGACATTATTAGTATAAGTGTTGTTATTTGCTTATTTAAAAAGACAAATAACACAAATCAATTTCATCCAAAATAATTTAGTGTCATCGTTGTTTTTATGAGCAACAGAATTATTTTCTTAATGTTATATTATAATAAATTACAATGTTTAAATTAGTTTGTGTAAATCTGAATGTTCCACAAATTTTAAATTATAAACTTGTTGTGAAAAACCAGAAAACTTTTTAAAATTTTACAAAAATAATCAGTCTTTTAACGTTATCTAGTCTCAAATGTTATTTGGTACCTTTTGGATCATAAAGATTGAAATATTTCGGGAAACAGTCCCAAAAACTTATCCCAATTGTTTCAGGGGTTTTCACGTTTACATAATACCTAATGTTTAGACAAAATTAAAGCTATTTATGCCCACCAGATAACGTTAAAAGACTGACTCTAATTTAAAAGAGGTTGTTTTTCATTTGCGAATTTACAAATTTTTATTAAATTTCAACATTTGTAATATTTATTAAACTTGTTAAAATATAGAATAATTAATGATCGAATAAATCATATAATTGGATTTTATATATCTTAAATTGTTTTGTTGTTTTAGTTATAATTGCTATTTTGTATCACCATACCATAAAATATTTATAATCATTTATATTTTTATAAATTGTTTTCGAAAAATGAAATTATTAAACTTCAAGTTGATTTTTATTTCCATTTGCTCGGTTTTTGATTATTTATATGACAATGTTTTCACAGAAAAACTATTTAAAAATATTTTAAA
>NW_004191910.1:0-1100 GCF_000330505.1 Entamoeba invadens IP1
TTTATGTAAAATAAACATTTTTATATAATTATACCGGTTAGATTTTCAAATAATTAATATTTTATTGAATAATGAGGGATTTTTGAATAAATAAACATATTAATATATTTAAGTCTTTTGTAAAGCATTTTGAATTTGTATTGATACTTTGTAACAAACTTAATCAATATAATTTGAATATAGCAAATAAAATAACATGTAAATATTCAAATCTTATCGTTTTTTATATTCCTCTTTCAAAAATCGTAAATATTTTTTGTTAAAATAGAATTTTTAATAAAGCATAACTTTTCACTTATCTTTTCATTGCCATTAAAAAACGTTTATAACCAATCAAAATTAAATTTTTAACAAATATGATATAAAAGGCGACTATGTTTTTAACAGCTTTCACTTGATTTTATAGATTAAAATAATACAAATATAATAAGATGTATAGTACTGTTTACCATGTAAACTGAATATGCTCTGTGGAGACTTTTCTGTCCGAGGTAATAATTTGTATTATACTTTTTATTGTAATTTTACTATTTGAAATTATTGTAATGATAAAAAGCTGTATTTTATTTCCACCAGGGTGTCCCAAAATAAGCTATTGAGCCCAAAACTGCGGAATTTTATATGAAAAAACTTGTTTTTATTTATTTAATGCAAACTGGAGGGAAAAAATACCCAAAGATTGTTTTTTTAATGAAAAAAAATATTTCCCGTTTTTTGCGGATTGGTTGATTTAAAAATATTTGGCAGAAAAAAAAATGAAGGAAAATGCAAAAGAAAAAAAAATATAATTAGAATTGGAATAAAAAACAAAGAGGAAAAAAGATCAATTTGGTTAAAAAAGATTAAAGACTTTTTAAAAAATAAATGTCAAATAAAAAATGAAATGTGTAAAAAATAGAATAATACTGTTTTTAAAGAACAACTCCTAAAATGATATCATACCAAAAAACAAACATCGTTATTTGTGATCAATAATCAATTCAACACTAATATGTATTATCAAATATCGTGATGTTTATTACAGACAATTAACATTATAAAACAACAAATTTTATACTCTGTTTTTAATGGTAACAATTGTTTTGTGTTTTTTAAATAAA
>NW_004191909.1:0-2396 GCF_000330505.1 Entamoeba invadens IP1
CAGTGTTAAATACGTTTAATAATTATCAATCATTTACTAAATGTCTAATGTTTTATTGACATTTATTTATTTTTTACTTTATTTTCATGAATCACATATTGCTGAACGAAAATTGAACAGTCAAATTAAAATGAAGCGAAAAAACTTGTAACTATTCTTAAAATTTAATAATAAAACGAACGTTTTTATTTCAATCAACTACTTTTTTATTATAACTAAATCAAAATTATTATTAATTATGTATTGTAATATATTCAACATTAAAAATAAATACAGTCAGAGGTGCTAATTTGTCGGTTTCTCTATTTGTTGGTTTTATCTATTTGTTGGTTAACTAACCAATCAAAATGCAAAACCGACAAATAGGTTTCTTATTCTGGAAACTTGAACTTTTAATGAATAATTAATTAAAAAAGCTTCTAACCGTTCTTAAAACATTGAGTATATAATTATGAAAGTCATCTATTTTGTTTGAGTCAACAAAGCGGGATGAATAATACAACATTGTTTCTAATTGCACCATGAAAGACTCCGTTTTTTGGTCACGGAAGTTTTCTGTTTCTGTTATTTCTTGAATATGGCAAAATGGATTGACATTTTCATACTGAGTTGAAGTAAAATCTTCGATTGTTTGAACTCTATCTTCTTCGTTCATAGGTACGCTGCAATACAAATTGAAAATGTTGATATCCAATTCAACTTCTTGTATTGCAGCAATGCTTTGTTGTGCAAACAAATTTGTGTGTTTAAAACAGTTGCATATTGTTTCTTTCGTAATTTCACTCCAAGATTTTGAAATAACTACAATAGCTTCAACAACACTCAGTTGTTTAAATGGACACATCACACTTCTTTTTAAAAAATGGTCATTTACTGGTAATTTAGATTTGATAACATCATAACATGCTTCTGATAAAGATTCAACGAGCTGATTAATTGTTGTGATTTTCATCTCATTTATCAATGTTGTTATTGTTGATTCTCCAACTTCGTTAAAAATGGTTTCGAGCAAATATTTCTTATTCTTTTTTCTTGAACTTTTTGTTGTTGAATTGAATTAAGATAATAAGTAATGTAATGTTTTTTGTAATGTTTTTTAAACGAAGCAATGATTCCCTGATCCAATGGTTGAGTTTTTGCTGTTGTGTTTGGAGGCAAGTTGATCAAATTGATATTAGTTAAAACAACAGTCACTTTATGGACGGGTGCATTATCAATAATCAAAACAATAAATCAATTAATTCTTCTTAAATCATCATCCCATAACTGCAAAAACTCATTCCAGATTAATACTGACATCCAGCTGCTACTATCTGTTTTATAAACAATGTTCAGTTGTTGAAATAATCTGTTTGATCCACCTCTTGGCATGTGAGCAGTGTGTATTACAATTGGTGGTCTTTTATCACTTCCATCCATGTTACAACAGAATAATAGAGTTATTTGCTCTTTTTGAATGTTTGTGGTTTTGAGAAATTTTCTTGTTGTCAGTGAACGCATTGGCAACTGTCTGTAAAATAGACCAGTTTCGTCTGCGTTATAAATGTCAGAAAATGAGTATCTTGACAATATTTCTTTTATGTTATCAAGTTCTGTCGCGTAAAGAGTTAAATCTATAATGTCCTCGTGTCCAGAAGATATGTGGTATTTCAAGTTGATTTTTTCTTTAAATCTTTTAACAAATGAAGGTATGTCTTTAATTGTAAATTCTTTGTTTTAAATGTATTTGGCAACTTCAATTTGGAGTACATAATCATCCAAATAGTTTCCCGCAAGAACTGAAGTGTTTACATATCGTTCCAAATGCAAAACAACTTCGGCATTGGGTGACGTTCTTTGATGCTTCGTTTCTTTTATTTCACGTTTTTGATAAGCCTGCAATTGATCCAAACTAAAGTTGTACGTTGGGTATAAAGTTGAGAATTCATCTCTCACCTTACACCAAAAATTCTTCTTTTCGAGGCCACTATATTTCGAATAAAGTTTCTTTATTGTGGCATGTGCTTCTGGTGTGATATTTTGGTAAACATTTATGGGTTTTTTATCGTTAATAGACATTACAATATACAAGATGGTATGTATCAGTTTAATATATACATTTTTTACATAAATCTTTTAAGTAAAACGTCACTATTTTATATATGGTAATTTATGTCAAAATTTTGTTTTATGATTGATAATAATTGGTAAAATAAAACAATTTTATCATTTTTATTTCACTTGTTATATAATCAATATTTAAAAACCAAAAAAATATTTTTAAACAACCAATATTTTTTAATGGAATGTTCCACAAAATTCTATAAAAACGGACAAATAGGCTCGTTTTTGTGTCGTAAAACCGACAAATAAACGCCTTTGACTGTATAATATTATAAATTACTTATTATAAAATA
>NW_004191908.1:0-1129 GCF_000330505.1 Entamoeba invadens IP1
ATTATTTTTTCTCAAATAACTTTTATGAAAACATTAAATTATTATAAACAAGTTCAAATATTCAAACTCAACACAAACAACAGAAATGATTTTAATAACTTTAAGATATATTTTCCAAACAAACAAAATATTAACAAGATAATAAAAATGTCAATATTTGTTATAATAAAAAAGACAAATTCGACTTGTTAAATAGGTTTTTTATTGAGAATGACAGTTTTAGCCTATCAAAATAAAATTTTGAGGGATAAGAAAACCCTTTTATTTAACAATCAATTGATAATTTATACTATCACTTTACTGCCTGTACCTCAATAAAAACGAATGAAAAATACAAGTACTTTACAGTGAAAAGAATGCCAAAAAGTGTTCATTGTAGTGTTGTAAAAATAAGTAAATTGATTATAATAAAATAAGTCTGAAAATTTTAATATTATTAAATTTATATTAATTATTATTTAATATTAATAATTAATTAATAATTAATTAATAATTTATAAATATAAATTTAAAAATAAAAAACATAAAAATGCACTAACTGGGAGTCGAACCCAGGATCTTTAGTTTGGAAGAAGAAAACTGTCTATTAGGACACTTATTATTTTTAACTGGTTGTTATTAGTTCTGTCATTATGATTATAAATACTTTAACTGTTTAATATTACATTTCTTTTTTTTGACGCTTATGACGCATCTTATTTCTTTTATTTTTATTTTAATATAATCAGTTTTACTTGTTTGATTTATTGTTATATTTTATTGTTTTACGTGTGTTCGTTAACATGTTTTTGAATTGATTAATATCGTTTTTTTGTTTCGGTCGCGTACTTATGAATCGTTTTATTCGTTGTTGTAAAAAAGCTTGTTTTTTGTTTTTGTGTAAATTGTTGAATATCAAATTTATTGTTTTTGCATGTAATTTTTGAGTTGTAAAAAACAACCAATGAAAATCGATAAATAAAGTAATAAAACAAATAAGGTTTTCGGACTGTCTTTAGCAAAATTTTTAAAATTGAAAAAAATAAAAAATGTGTCATTCAATTTAAGTTTGAACCCAGGCGTTTACATTATTATTATAGCCGAACAATGAGGTATTATAACGTAAAAATTTATCCGAGATTATTAATAT
>NW_004191907.1:0-1407 GCF_000330505.1 Entamoeba invadens IP1
TTTGCATATTGATTCTCAGTGTCATTGTTATCGCCATCTCATTCTTCGTTGAAGAGCGCAAAGAAAATAGTACTCGTTTTAATTATTTTTATACAATTAAAGGGGACTTATCATTCTGTTCCACACTTTTTTTCAAAATATTCTTAAGGTGGTTGTGATACCAATAACATCACGTCGAAGTTGTGATTAATACAAAACTCTGTTTCCTCTTCTAATGATAAGACTTGTGCCATAAAACGGCAACTCAGATCAATTCAATTCCAAGTAAAAGTGATTGCTTAACCAAATGCACAGAATCCTCTCCAATGTTGTTAGCGAAGAACAATGGTGTTTTAAGAAGTTCATATGGATTTGACTATGTTACTTGAATTATATTTTACTCATATAGAAAAATACTCTTAGATGCTAATTGCCAATGAAAGTCAATATATATTATAACATGGTTAGCAGACGACTTTAACTAAATACACACAAAGATTTGTTAAATAAGAACATGTTGATTGTCACTTGTAAGTGTGTGGATATCATAGAATATTCTTGTAAAATACGAAGTAAAATGAATACATAAACTACTTCAAACTTTATGTATTAAATAAAACAGTTAGCCATCTAAAGGTGTTTGGAAAGGTTTGTAATTATCTCGCCAATATAGACTTGTTTAAAACAACTTAAATAACAAAGTTAAAGAAAATTTCCAAAAGTCTATCTTGTATTGCCAACTTTGTTATATATTAATTGAACCATTTTAAAAAACATATAATCTCAACTTTGTCAACAAAAATGTTTTGTTTGTTGTATTGTAATACTAATAATAATAGATCTGTTGTTTGTTTCGTAATAAAATAAATTAAAATATTTGCAATATAAGTTTTATTCTCCCTATTTATATCTTTTTGAAAGATTTATTTAAAGATTTAAAATCACTCATTTAAATATACAAGTTTTTTAAAGTGATAGTTTGTTGAGGATAATTGTTCTGATGTCTCGGTATTTTGTTTTTTTAAATTTAATTTAAATAACTTTCTTTAATACTTAAATTGATTTCATTATAATTTATCAATGTAAATACATAGAGGAATTTTTGGAAACATCATTATCAATCGAGTTGCCAACAAAGTGATCCAACACAATCAATTGTACTTGATCAAACATTAACTTTTTGTTTTTTGAGCTTTGGTTGAGTATTTTCAAGAGCTTCTGCCATATCAAAAACACTTTGAGTTCATTAATTTATTCTTTAATGGATTTTTCAGTATTATTTTATATCTTATTTGTACAGTCATTAATCAAATTTATAATTATCTTGAGTTTTGACGCATTTACCACATAACAACAAACCAATTAGCTTTGTTGTAGAACTCTTTAAAATGTGAAATGTCCTTGCAAAAGCAACTCCTTAAACTTTTA
>NW_004191906.1:0-1102 GCF_000330505.1 Entamoeba invadens IP1
ACTACGAATGGAATATTATGACTACGAGTGGAATATATTGTTTTTCAGTGGAATATTCCTCACTAGGGTTATATAGAAACTACTATTTATTTATCTGCTAGGGTTACAACAACCACACACTTCGAGTGCACGGATAGAGAATTATTAGTGGAATATTCCTCACTAGGGTTATATAGAAACTACTATTTATTTATCTGCTAGGGTTACAACAACCACCCACTACGAATGGAATATTATGACTACGAGTGGAATATATTGTTTTTCAGTGGAATATTCCTCACTAGGGTTATATAGAAACTACTATTTATTTATCTGCTAGGGTTACAACAACCACACACTTCGAGTGCACGGATAGAGAATTATTAGTGGAATATTCCTCACTAGGGTTATATAGAAACTACTATTTATTTATCTGCTAGGGTTACAACAACCACACACTTCGAGTGCACGGATAGAGAATTATTAGTGGAATATTCCTCACTAGGGTTATATAGAAACTACTATTTATTTATCTGCTAGGGTTACAACAACCACCCACTACGAATGGAATATTATGACTACGAGTGGAATATATTGTTTTTCAGTGGAATATTCCTCACTAGGGTTATATAGAAACTACTATTTATTTATCTGCTAGGGTTACAACAACCACACACTTCGAGTGCACGGATAGAGAATTATTAGTGGAATATTCCTCACTAGGGTTATATAGAAACTACTATTTATTTATCTGCTAGGGTTACAACACCCACACACTTCGAGTGCACGGATAGAGAATTATTAGTGGAATATTCCTCACTAGGGTTATATAGAAACTACTATTTATTTATCTGCTAGGGTTACAACAACCACCCACTACGAATGGAATATTATGACTACGAGTGGAATATATTGTTTTTCAGTGGAATATTCCTCACTAGGGTTATATAGAAACTACTATTTATTTATCTGCTAGGGTTACAACAACCACACACTTCGAGTGCACGGATAGAGAATTATTAGTGGAATATTCCTCACTAGGGTTATATAGAAACTACTATTTATTTATCTGCTAGGGTTACAACAACCACCCACTACGAATGGAATATTATGACTACAAGTG
>NW_004191905.1:0-1057 GCF_000330505.1 Entamoeba invadens IP1
TTTCAATTCAAATGTTAATAGTACTAAGAAACATTCAATCAATTAATCAATCATTAAAGAATATTAAAATAATAAATGTTTAGAATTTAATTATGAACAACATTTACCTTATGAATATTTATACTTTAGTTGATATTTTTTGAGATATTAAATATTATTTATTTAAATGATAAAAAAGAAAGACAATCAAATAAAAAAAGAAAGACAATCAATTAATCAATCATTAAAGAATATTAAAATAATAAATGTTTAGAATTTAATTATGAACAACATTTACCTTATGAATATTTATACTTTAGTTGATATTTTTTGAGATATTAAATATTATTTATTTAAATGATAAAAAAGAAAGACAATCAATTAATTTAAATATTTAATGATAAAAAACAATAAATATCAATAAATTTATATTAAATAAATAAAAAAAGAAAGAATAACCTTTTTAAAATGAGTAATTTTATATAAATTTAAATAGAAATTACGGTTAAGTCTCAGCAAATCGTTTCATTCAATACCCGAGAGTATTGATTAAGAAACTCTAAAGCTTACAACACCGATTTCTGATGCCATCGTCTATAAGCAACAGTTATGCTTTAAATTTTGTTAACTCAGTATTCACTACCCTTTTGATAGAGTAATACACGAGATAATAAATACAACGTATATAATTTTCAATTGTACTAAAGTAACAAGAAAAAGACAAAGTATTCATCTAGACGAAATTCTGGCTTGAGAGGCTTTCAGCCATTATTTCAACACGTGTTAGATTCTCAACACTATTTGATCAAATAATTGAATAATCCAGTGGCGTGACACAACGGTTCCTCTCGTACTGAGTTGTGCTACTATCTAAATACTTTGAAAATCTACCGAAACGGTAGGGTAAACTAACCTGTCTCACGACGGTCTAACCCAGCTCACGTTCCCTATTAAATGGTGAACATCATACCTTTTTTCAATCTGCTTGAATGGATAGGAAGAGCGACATCGAGGATCAAAAGCACGTCGCTATGAGCGCTGGCTGCACCAGCAGTATCCTGTGTACTTTCTGACACCC
>NW_004191904.1:0-1149 GCF_000330505.1 Entamoeba invadens IP1
GGTTTTTTTTTCACTTTTTACTTAATGCTTAATGTTTTGACAAAATTAAAGCTATTTTATGTCCACCAGATGACGTTAAAAGACTGACTATATTAGAAATTGCGAATAGATATAATTGTGGTTTAAATGCTTATTTTGTAATATGTAATAATTGTGATTATTTTAATAAAAACTTGTGTTCAACTTATTAGTGAACACTAAGTTGTTCACCAAGTTTTATATTATTATTATAATAAATCTGTTCTTTGCAATTATTATATTTTATTGTTATAATTTTGGTTTTACGATTTTGACAAATCAAATGCATTTATCACCAAAAAATTACTCGTTTATATAGATTGCCAAATTCTTGATTTCAATACTATTAAGTTAGATTTTTTTATTCACAAAACCAAAAAAGTAAAAAAGAAAATAAGATTGTATTACGCTATTAAGTACTAATTATACGGGTTTTATATTTATAAAATCGGATTGGAACAAGTTTTGATTGGATATAAAACCAAATCCGATAGAATACCAATCCGATAGAAGTCCAATTTGATAGAGTATCGACTGTATAATATGTTCTATTAAAAACGTGAATATTAATTATTGCAAAGTCACAAATTATACAAGTTAAAATATAATTTAGTAATAATATTAAAATTGTTTACAATAATATAATTGTTGTTCTTAAATTATTAAAAATATAAACACTTAAAATAAGACCTTATTTTAGTTTTGGCCCGTTTTTACGGGATATTAATCTGTTTTTGATGATTTTCCTTTTTTGGCTTGTGTATTGTTTATGCACATAATATGAACTCTAAAAAACGGAAATTTATTAATAATATCGAGATTTCCCGATTTTGAAAACACTTAAATTTTGTTCAATGATATTTTTAACTCTTTTAAAATAAAAAGAAATTTGTAATTAACATTATTTTTGCGAGTTTTGGTGCCAAATATGTGGGAAATCATTATATTCTATCGGTGTGTAGGCCACTTTTGATTTATCAAAACCATACCCCGATAGAGTCACACACAGATGGAATCACACACCAATAGAATTTCTACTGTATATCCACAAGAAAATCTTTTTGCAAACAATTATCATCGAGTGATGCATTTTTCCAATAACAAAAAAAGATTGGTGTTGTTCTATTTTTG
>NW_004191903.1:0-1925 GCF_000330505.1 Entamoeba invadens IP1
TTTTGTATGATATGTCGTTTCGTTTTCTCTAATTTTACTATAATTCAAAAGAAAGTCAAACTTGGTATTTTTCGTGGTTCAACAAACGCGGTAAATACATTTAAATGGATTAAAAATGTGATAGAAACGGAATATCTCGGGGTGTTATCAAAACGTGTTGCTTTTGTTTCTGATGGTGCGATAGTTTTGACAAGTATGCAAGAAGGAGTTGCTGGCTATCTGAGCCGTTATATATCAAGCATAAAAGTTGAATCTAAATTTCCAAATTGTTGCCAATTTTTTCTCTCATAATTATTGTCTATGTCATAGATTAAATGTAGCCGAGTAATGATGTTGATACATCAAAAAGATGCATCAATAATTTTGGAAATATTGAAATGGATAACAAATGAAAGTTTAATTACTAAATGGAACGACTATTGTTATGAACATTCTGCAAACGTAAAATTAACAAAACTTTCAAATACCTGTTGGGAGTATCATTCACTCATTTCTTCCGCTATTTCAAACAACTACGAACTCTTTATTTCTTTTTTATTATCCAAAAATGTTTTCCATTTGTTTGAAAAAAGTTCTCAAAACTCTCAATCTGTGGTGTTGATATTTCTAGTAAAAATGGAATTCAAAGTTGGAAAGTGAAAGCGATTTTCGAGTTCATTAACTTTTTAATTAATAACACAAAATATTTGAGTACTATGATGCAAACAACATTTGGTGTTTTTACTCAAGAGTATAAAAGAGTGGAGTTGTTTGTTGAAATACTTTTTGAAGTACATAGAGAAATCATTTTATATGATTATTCTTTCAATGATAAATTGACGGCGATTTTAGATACTAAAGATAAACACACTTTATTTGAAGTCAATCAAACTCTTTTACAAATTATTAACGGTTTTATTATAGCTCTTCAAGAACGGTTTTCAATCGCAAACTGCGCATCAAAAGATATTCCAGAAGAAAAAAAGATTGGCGAAATTTTACATTTATATGATAAAAAAAGTTTTAAGTTATTAAATATCTTTTATTTTCCGGATTTGTATTTAAGAGGAAACCCAATAACAATTCAAGATTGGCTGTGTGATTTTGCAAATGAATCAGTAAATATAATGAATTTGATCAACAACGATAAAAAGTTTTGGATATCTCTCAACAAAAGTTTGTTCGTTATTCGTCTTTTTGGATTAAGTAATAATAATATAGAAATCACATTGATGGATATTATTGAAAAGAACAAAAAAGAAAATCTATTTGCTACACAACAAATATGCTATATAATATGTTGTCTAATACCAACCTCATGCGCTGTTGAATCTCTTTTTTCATATCTCAGTTATTTAAAAAAGACAAACATGACAATTGAAACAACTGATGCTCGTCTTACAACAAAAATGGATTTTTTATCAACAAAACGCATTAATGCTTTCGATTTGTTTTAGTTAATTTTTTGTTTATTTATGTTTTGATTTAAAAAGTTGGTGTAGTTTTGTTTACAAAATAAAAGACTAATAATAAAAACATTATTTAATGTTATACTTTGTTATATATTTTATATAAAGAGCACCAGAAAACTGTCGTACAGCAGAAAATAGTCGTACACATTGTTTTATGGTATTTTTCTGTATAAAGTCGGGTTTTTATTTTTTAAAAACCCAATTTTTTTCCTGATTGTTTAGTCAAATTTTATATGTGAAAAAATATACCCGATTTTTTGGTTTGTTTGATACTAAAAACACAAGTGTACGACAATTTTCTTGCTGTAGGACTATTTTCAATTGGTCTTTATAAACTCTTTTCAATAATTCGTCATTGCCCTCAATTAGAGGTAAAAAATGCAATTTTTACCTAAGATATTTAAATTTTATATATTTTTATTAGGTGTGGTTATATGAAAAATATAATTTTTTGATGTTAAATTGAAACAAAAA
>NW_004191902.1:0-27894 GCF_000330505.1 Entamoeba invadens IP1
TGTCTGTTTGTTACACGACTTACCATCCTCAGAGATATGTATAGCACTGCCATTATTGATTTAAAATTCTATAAATAAAATTATCAAAGAATTTTTATAAAGTGGGTTTTGTTAATTGATTATATCAAAAATCGTCAAAACACAACAAAAACGCCAAATAATATATAAAATTGATTAATAAATTGAACACATTTCTATTGAGAATAAATATTGTATAATAAAAAAATAATATAAACATATATTTCTTGTGTATATATGTTTTAAAAAATAAATAAACCCGTTTATAACAATAATGATTTTATTTTAAAAATTTGTTTATTTATCAATCGTTGTTTTATCGATATCCAAAACCTCTCGTTTTGTATTTGCGATAATACATAGATTGTCATCGCATAAAGTATTAATTATCAGTACGTTATTTGCTATCAATTTTTATTGTTTGAAATATCATGAATTGATTTATAATAAATTATTTTTGTAAAAAAAAATAAAAATTGTTGGATTAATTTGTTTTGTGATTTTGATAAATAAATCGACTTTTTCGATAATTTAAATGTCTGTCAAATGTTTTCATTTAAACCAAGGTTAGTCTAGTGGTAAATCAAAAAATAGAAATAGATTATTTTTTTTTGTAAAAATCAACTCCAAGAATCATCTTTCAAAAAATCCATAAATAGTATTTTTAAAAGAAAATCATGTGTTTCAAAATATACCTTTTTGATCTTAGGCAAAAAAATCCAAATTGAAAGAAATTATGTTTAAGATATTTACCATCCTCAGAAAAATTAACAATCCTCATGAATCCCTTAAATAAAATTTTTTGACAAAATTCACTCATTTACGACAAATGGATTGTTTTTCTGCTGGATTTTCGACAAATAGACGCCTTTGACTGTATTTAAATTTTTAATTAAAACCAAATGTTTTATTAACATTTATATTTGTTTTAATAAAATAATTTTATACAATCAAATGTTTTTTTGTTTTAATTAAATACTAATATTATTGATATATTATTATAAAATGAGTGTTATTAATTATAAATTAAAAATCTGAAGTAAACAAAATACTTTAAAAACAAATTAAAAGCACCAAAATGACCATTTTCTGTTCACACCAATATCATCAAATTTTGTAATATAAGGTATTCTTTCTTTTTATGACCAGGATGAAGTTCTTTGATTGAAATTAATATTAAATAAAAATATCATTTTGTGCTTTTGTATCATTAAGATCTTTTTGGTTGCGCTGTTCTTTTTTTAATCATATTGTGAAACATTTCACAATACTTGTTAGTGAGTTGTTCTTTTTGATAATTCAGTCGAACTTTCAAATGTTCTCCATTCACGGCTTTTTTAAGTGCAATATCAAGTATTTCATTAGAATTGCATTTTTGATTTGGTTGTGATTGTACATTTTGATATTTTAAAACATCTTTTTTCTCGATGGAATCACCAATGGATGGCTCTGTTTCATTATCAAGTATTTCCATATGCAATGGAAGTGTTGGGCGTACAATTGGCGCAAATTTGATGTTTTCTTGTTTGAGTTGTTCAAAACAAGGAAAATTAACATGTTTCATTTGTGAAACTGTGCTGTTTACATTTTCAACTCTTTTCATATCTGACTGTTGTTGTATATGTTGATTTAAAATGGTATTTTCATTTTTTACTGTTTCTGTTTGCACATCTTTATTTGTTAAGTGTGCAACCGTGTTTTGGAGTTTAACTTGTAAATAATGAGGCAACTGTTGATATATTTCTTGTGCTACTTTTTTGTGTTTGTTTTTGTTTTCAACTCTTTCTGCATTGGACTGTTGCTGTACTTTTGAAGCCAAAATAACATTTTCGTTATCAACGAGTTCCATATGAACATTTGAAGTTGGGCGTATAATTGGAGGAAACTTGATGTTTTCTTGTTTAACTTTGGTATAATAAGGAAACTGAGAAGCTGTACGTTGTGGACCAGTACAATTAATTTCGACTGTTTTTGCATCTAAACGAAATTGTTGTCCGTTTGTTGTTTTCAAACCACAATACATTGGTTGAATGACACTTTGTGTTTCCTTCAAAGCCTTAAAATTTCCACATTGACTCTTTTGAGTTATCCGAGTCAAATCTGCAGCCTGACAAGAACTTTGATTTAACTGTTCGTTGTGTATAGGCTGCAGACTCTGTTGTGAAATTGAAGTATTTTGTATGGATGGTAAAGTGTTACAACCAACCAAATTGTACAACGATTGTATTAAACCTGATGATGTGTTTTGATGTGTTTGGCTACTACTTTGAGTTGTATTTTGCATCACACTTTGTTGTGTATTTTGACACAATTGATCACATTGCTCACTGTTTACATTTGATTTACAGACTGTGACTTCCTGAATGGTTTCTTTCTTTGGATTGTCGAATCTTTTTGAACCAACGCATAGTGACCTTTCTTTGTTGATTTCTTTTTTCTCCTTTTCCTCTTGTTCCTTTGTAATATTGAATTCTTCTTCTGATCCGGATCTCTCATAAACTTTTACTACCTTTTCCATAGACAACAAGTTATTTGTCATTTTTACAATTTGTTCTCTTTGTTTTGTAAAACTTTCTTTTTCGATCATTGGTTGTAATGTTAGTTTAACAACGTTTTGTTTTTTGTATTTTTCTTGTATGTTTCTTTCATATTGTTTAGATGCTGGTTTGTTTTTTGAAAAACAAGAATTTTCAATGCCGAATAGTCCATTTTCACGGTTTCGAAATAATTGCGGATGTGTAACATAATAATTGTAATGAAGAATTGGGTTTATAATATGTTCTTTTTCGTACACACAGAATTTGTATATAAAGCCATTTTCGTTTTTAGTTGAATTAATAATGACATAATAACAATGTATGATATAAACAACGCATTCATACATAAGGGATTCATGAGGATTGTTAATTTTTCTGAGGATGGTAAATATCTTAAACATAATTTCTTTCAATTTGGATTTTTTTGCCTAAGATCAAAAAGGTATATTTTGAAACACATGATTTTCTTTTAAAAATACTATTTATGGATTTTTTGAAAGATGATTCTTGGAGTTGATTTTTACAAAAAAAAATAATCTATTTCTATTTTTTGATTTACCACTAGACTAACCTTGGTTTAAATGAAAACATTTGACAGACATTTAAATTATCGAAAAAGTCGATTTATTTATCAAAATCACAAAACAAATTAATCCAACAATTTTTATTTTTTTTTACAAAAATAATTTATTATAAATCAATTCATGATATTTCAAACAATAAAAATTGATAGCAAATAACGTACTGATAATTAATACTTTATGCGATGACAATCTATGTATTATCGCAAATACAAAACGAGAGGTTTTGGATATCGATAAAACAACGATTGATAAATAAACAAATTTTTAAAATAAAATCATTATTGTTATAAACGGGTTTATTTATTTTTTAAAACATATATACACAAGAAATATATGTTTATATTATTTTTTTATTATACAATATTTATTCTCAATAGAAATGTGTTCAATTTATTAATCAATTTTATATATTATTTGGCGTTTTTGTTGTGTTTTGACGATTTTTGATATAATCAATTAACAAAACCCACTTTATAAAAATTCTTTGATAATTTTATTTATAGAATTTTAAATCAATAATGGCAGTGCTATACATATCTCTGAGGATGGTAAGTCGTGTAACAAACAGACATTGTCAACACAGACTTAAACATCTAAAAAGTGAAATGACGTGTTCCCATATTCAAAAATAGTAACTTACTCAATATACATTTCAGATGGATGTAAAAGTGATAACTTTCTATTTCTGTCATCCTCAGAAAATAATTGCCATCCTCAGAACTGTAAATCTGTTTAAAACACAAGTTAATATCAAAATGAAACAATCATATTAAAATATACACAATATGATTAACTTTGTTATTACAATAAATTTGAATAATTGCATAAATTACAAAATTATTAATAAATTTGTTATTTTAAAATCACATTTTTAGAAAATCAGTGTTTTCGACTTTTTCAATTTTCATTTTGATTGAAAAACAATTATCAATTTAAACGTAAATTTCAATTATTGTGTTATAAAGACGGATTCGATAATAATATCAATAAGTATATAATCATAATATGAACAAGTTTAATTCATGTTTTGTTATTTCCCGTCTCAAGTAAGCGAGATATAATTATTGTTTTTGTTTACTGATTATTGTGGCGATTTTTTGATTGTATTTAATTTTTTGGCATTTATGACAAATTATTACCATTATTTAAAAATTGAACTTTGACTCGAAATATTAAGTGTAAATTATAACTTGAGTTATGAGAGTGGGCCTTATGGGGAACTGAACCTTATGGATTTTATTTTTGTATCCTCAGAAAAATATATTTTAATAAGGATAGTTTTAATCCTGAGGATACACCTTATCCTCAAGAAACCCTTTAACATACCCCAATTGCATTGAGGTGGTTTTCACAAATTTAAACATAGAAGTAATTAACATTAATGTTAAAACACTTAAGCTGTTCATTTGATTTTATCAATTTACAATAGCTTTATATATAGTTTTACACAAAATGAGAAAACTATTTTTGTGACTAATAATGGAACAAAACATCTTTTTGTTCATGTTTAAGGAACAAAAAAACCTTTTTTTTAACAAATTTGATATTTGTGGAAATAAAATATTTGAAGTTTTTGTTTGGAGAAAAATAATTACTAAATTATATGACAAATTTACTAAAAATTTTAGCATTTGTTATATAATAGTATAAATAGAATATCACATTGTTATACCAAAAATGTTATTTATTTTAACATTTCAATACCAGTAAGTGTATTTTTATTTTTTGAAGTTCAATTTCCAAAAAACAGTTAGTTATATAGTGTATTATTTTAACAATAGAAAAAAACTATATTTATTATACTTTTTGGGATTTTACCATACCTGTCTATGTTTAAATTTTTTGCTGCTATTTTTGTTTATATTTTAATTTCCCTAAAAATCAAAATCAAAAGATAAATATTTAAAAGGTATAATGTTTAAAGAACAACTGTATAACGAAATATTTTTAATCAAAAATCGTTTTAAATACCAGTCACATATTTTTTCATTCTAGTAGTTTTACTTACATTTGTCAAAAATGTGAGTTAAAATACAATTATTTCGACATATTCGTTCATAAGTTGAGTTTCCACGTGTATTAAAAACACTTGTTTTAATTCGTTTTATTCCTTTTGAGAGTATTTGTTGTATTACTACGTTGTTTTTATACTATTATAACTGAAATATTTTAAGTATAAAAATTAGTCAAAAAATTATTAAACGCTTTTAATTTGCTTTTAAAACCAAAAATTAACATTAGTGTATTATGGTTATCTTAATTTACTTAAATTTTAATAATAAAAACAATGAATGTTTAATTTATAGAATATTTATTAGTTATTATCCATATTAAATTAATAAAACAATTCACATTGATGTATTAGAAACACGTTGCATGTTGTTAATAATCTCGTTGATATCAATTCTTTCTTTTGGATTTTGTTTCCACGAAAGTTGAATAATGTGATAAATTCCTTCTGGTATTACTTCACATCTGTTCAGTCTTTTTCCTTCCATAACAAACTCTGCTATTTTCCATGGAAACTTGAATTCATTGATTGGATACGCTTCTTCCCATTTGAAGCACTCATACATTGTTATTGCAAATGAGAATATGTCTGCACTTTTTGTGTATTTCTGTTTCAAAAGCACTTCAGGTGCCATGTACACTGGTGTGCCAACACCTTTAGTGAACGTCATGTTGGTCATCAACAAGTTCACATTTCTTGCACTTCCAAAATCAGTCAATTTAGCATTCACTTTATCATTTAAATCCAATGAAAACACTAATATGTTGTCTGGCTTGATGTCTCTGTGTAATATCCCATTTGAGTATAAATAACTTATCCCATTTGCTGCATCTATCATCATTTTTATTTTAAGTTTAATACAAACATCTGAACTTGGTTTATGATTCGTTAAGTCTTGTAAAGACCCAAATGGTGCAAATTCAGTCACCATACATACTTTGTTTGGAATAAATACGGCGCCATAGAAATGGACAATATACTCACTTCTAAATTTGTCCAACATTGTAACTTCTTTTTCAAAAGATGACAATAACGAGTTTCCAACCATTTCTTTCAATTTTTTAATAGCAACTTCGTTTCCTCTGTAAGTTCCTTTGTAAACAATACCAAAACCACCTTCACCAAGCTTTTTGTCTTCATTTAATTCTTCATAATCCAATTTTGTTGATATCTGAGTTATAGCAACCAAATTAATTTGAGTTTCTGCAGTGATTCCACTTTTAAAATTCACAGAAAACAATGTGATTTTATCTTTAATTTTGCACGAACATTTTGGTTTTATAAACATTTCAAATTCGACTGCTTTGTTCTTTTTTAAAGTAATTACAAGAGGTTCAGTTCGAATAGTATATTTCTCTGTGTTGTTTTTAGTAGAAAATTGCACTTTTATTGTGTTCTTTCCGAAATTTCCAACACATAATAACTCGCGCGACTCTTTGTCGACTGGAATCGTTTCCTCGTAGTTTTTTCCTTCAAATTCAATTTCATTTTTGTTCACAAAAACATCAGAAATCGAAGTTTTGGTGAAATGAATGTTCGACTTTCTGACATCGAAAATGCACGTCTTTTGTTGCACCTTTTTAATTTGATAGTGGCGATTAATTTGAATTAAAATAAAGAGTACAATGAACAAGACAAGAGTGATAATAATGAGAACAAATATCACAACAATCAATATCACCCACCACACCACTTTTGTTTGGCAAGACGTGTTCGAGTAATTTGGTGTGTGCCAAAAAGTGCATTTCGTGCATTTAGAGTTTGTCACTTCAACACAATTTTCAATTGAACTTTTCGAGTAACATTTGGAATCTATCAAGATATAATCTTCTACACAGGAAGTGCATATTCCAGTTGTTCCACAAGTGGAACAATTAAAAGTTGTTGAGTTACAGGAGACACAAAACTGATTTTGTTGGTAAAAACCAGTTGAACATTTTAAACATCCACTTTGACTTTTAAATTCGCAATTTACAAGTAAATCATATGAGATACACTGTGTGTTGTTTGTGAGTAAAAAGTAATTTGTAAAACAACTTAAACATGTTTTTTCAGTGTTGCACTCATTACAATTTTCTATACAATTTTTGCACTGGCCATATTCGTCTCTGTAAAATCCAATATCACATAAAGCGCACAGAGATTGTGAAGGGACAAGTTTCTTGCAATTGGTGATGACTTCTGAATTAGAAAAACACTTTCCATCCGACAAAAAGTAATTTTTGTTGCAAGTAAGACACAAAATCTTGTTGTAACAATCCATACAATTTTCAGAACAAATTTCACATTGATAATTTGATAAGAAATAGCCCGTTATACAGCTGATACATCGGTCTTTTTCAACATTCATTCGATCACAATTATCTTCTTGATTTGTCAATGGGAAACATGTAGATGTGTTATTATAAACAGTATTGTTTTCACATAATAAACAATTATCAAATTTAGTTGAAATTGAACAATTGATATTTGAAGTGCACACTCCACTTTCATTAATATATTTATTGACTTGTTGACACCCACTACAAAAAGTATTTGAGCTTTGAATACAACCACTTTGGGTCATTTTAATGCATTTTCCTTTATTATTAATAACTCCATTTAATGTACATTTAAGACAATCGTGTGTATCACAAAGGGAACACATTTCACCATATTTATTTGAACAATTTTGACAAGTATTTTCTCTATTGTAATAACCATTTTCACATATAATTAAATTGTCGTTGTTTGAAAGAATAACTCCATTTAGTGGAGTGCAAACTCCATTGTTCAATAAACTTTTGTTATCACATATTATACAAGAACTTTCGTTATTACAATTAATACAATTTTCACCACAATTTTCACACTTATTCGATTTAATAAAATATCCAATTGCGCATTTGATTGTTTTACCTGATATTATTAGTAATGAATTATTATCATAAAATAATACATTTTCACAGTTTCCATAAACGTCGACAATATACTCTTTATCACATAAAACACATTTTCCTTTGACGCAATGAAGACAATTAGTCGGACAAGTTAACATTGATATTTATCAACTTCGCTTCCAGTTTCACAAGCTTCACAAACAGCCAATGTTTGTTTTTTGAATATTGTTGTACATTTAGTATCTATAACTTCGCAATTTCCACTTGATAGATATGAGTCATTTTTACATAAATGACAACTTCCATCTTCTAACTTGGAATAAAAGAGCAAACATTGATTTGTTTCATTGAATGACACCATTTTATAAGCATCAGTTGTTTTTCTCATCTCCTTTTTTGATAATTTTGTTGGAGTGGTAAACCCAAATTTAGAACCTAAAATCCATTTCTTACTCATTTGTGAAATTTCAATGTTTTCACAATTTTTTGAAGAGTTGTTAATATAAATCACGTTTTCATTTTGGTCTTTAAATTTAGAAGTAAAAGTGTATTTTTTAATAAAATCAAGTTGCGTTGTGTTTTGCATAAATATTCCATTAAAATCAATGTTTTGTTCGAGTTTTATGTTTTGAATTACAATTGTTGAATTAACAGAAGAAAGTGGGCAGTGTAGGACTTGACTGTCATAACTGTTGTAATCATCAAAGTTTCCACTAATATAAGTACATGTAACGGTTGTATCAACATTGTTAGAGTTTAAATAAGATCGATATAATTTCCCACCAAGTAAATTATTAAACAAAAGTGTTGAAGATGAATTTTGAACTTCTTGAAATGAAATCAAATTGATATAATTGTCTTGGTAATTGTTAAAATTGACTTTTATATATATTGTGTCTGATATAAGTATACCACCTTTATGAATTTGAATAAGACTCGTTTTATCCCCAATTGTTGTCATATTATTGAGATTTATTGTGACACCTTCACCAATTGTTAAAGATTATTTTGAAGTCATTTTAATATACCCATTCGTGTAAAACTCGATTGATGAAGTAATTTTAAGTGGTACATTAAAAGTGGCACATTTGTGCAGTAGAAGTGTTTTTGTTGTAACGTTTGAAGTGGAAGTGACATTCACATCTTTAACATTAATCTCAATTCTGTTCCAAGTTTGTGGAGTTGAAATTTCATTCATTTGTGATGAGAGAATTTGAAGAGTCAAAGTATTTTGTGTGTTGTTGTTAAAGCAGTCCCCTCGATTCACTCCATCATACCCTTTTGGATCCCATATACCATTTTCAGTGTAATTACATAGACACATGTTATATTCACTTTTAGTTAAATACACTCGTTTCCCACATTTAGACAAAAGTGACGTCTTAACTTCAGAAAAATCTCCATCCAAAGCAAACAATATTTTGTTTGTTAAATTTGTTTCAGATATTATTATTTGTGTGTTAATTACGAGATTTTTTTTGAAGTAAAATTTCCCAATTGAAGTGATTTTCAAAGTTGATATATTACAATTTAAATTAAATATAATATTTTCATTTTCTAATATTTCTAAAGTGTCAAAATTAATTGTATTCTCGTGGGTTTCTAAACCATTTAATATGTATTTTCTATTGGGTTTAAATATTATTGAGAACCATTGAGTAACATTTACATAAATGTTAATATTTTCACTTTCACTTTTATTCTCGCCAATCGTTGTTAAATTTAAATCAAATAATGAACTGTTGTATCTACAATCCGGGAATGTATTTACATTATCCAATGTTATATTTTCATTCTCTGCATTACAATAACAAGTCGTATTAATTAAATTTGCGTATACATTAATTTCTGTTTTACCAAAATATAAAATTCTGTTATACCCATTTCGTTCACATACCGATCTTACATAAAAAACTGTTTTTAAAGATTCAAATGTCACATTTTCTTCTTTTGATTTTCCAGTAAATAAATATCTCCCATTAGTATATGGATCACCAACTAACTGAGATGTTTTAAATTGAAAAGTGACGGATTGTATCACGTTACCATCAATGAACAAATAAGCTATTTGTGTTATTGTTCTATAAAACTCAATCCAGAATCTTTGGTCAATATCTGAAAATAATACAATGCTTTGACTTTTTAACTGAATTGTTGGTCTCCATTTTTCGCCAATTGTTGTCCGACAAGAGTTTTCATTATTAAAACAACCAAAGGAAATAAAAAAATTTTCTGGTCGACCGCTGTCTACAAAATAAATTCTAACATTTTCATTTTTTTCTTGAATATATAATGCTTTTAAATTATTTGAATTTTGAAATGAAAATAATAAAATTGTATATTCATCCGTTTCGTTATCACGTAAAATCATTGTTTGAATAGAACAACACGTTTCTCTAAATGTAAAATTGTAATAATCATTATCGTCATCATCGTAATAATATTTTACTGTCCAACCACTTTTTTTACATGAATTTTTATTTTTGTCCAAACTAATTACTCCATTCTCTTCGCACCAAGAAATTGAATAACCAATAGACATGAAAAACAGTATAAAACATGACAACGTATTCTTCATTGTAATATAAAATAATATATTAAAGTACTTTTCAAAACAATAATAAAAAACAGACAAATATCTTTCATTGCTAATCAGAATAATTGTTTTTTGATAAAACAATGTTAAGTGTTTTGATATTTTAATAACTGAAAATATGTATTAAATATTAACAGTAATTTTAGAACTATAGTTTTAAATAATATTCAACAATAAAAATTTAACAAATTGTGTTTGTGGGTAAAAAATTATATTTAAAAAATACAATGAAAATATTGAAATGTTATTATTGATGTTTTTAAACATTTAGTATATTTTTGGGTATCATTTAAATTTTGATAATAAATTTAAATAACTTGAAATATACAACAATTTTATCAATATATTATTTTGATATATAAATATAAAATTTTTAATTTATTGTTATTATTAAAAATGTTTACAAAAAAATAAATAACATTTAAATAATTAGGAACAAATAAAATATACTATTGTTATAAATGTTATATTTTAAAAAAACATTTCAAATTGAAGAATTGTTTTAAATGTTTTCAAAAGTGTTAATTATTTGTAATTTATGTTTAAAGAAAAGTTATTCTAAAAACCTTACAACTATGACGTGTCAGTGCATCTTTGTTTATAGTATAATTATAATAAAACAATTATATGTTTATATGAATCAAAACAAGAAAACATAAACAAATTAATTTAAAACTATACTTCAATTAAAATACAATAACAAAACTATAACGATAGTTACACAATCCTTCACAATCGGTTTTTTGTTGAACCATGTAATTAAATTAATTATTTAATTATAGGGGCGTGACAAAAAATATTTTTTTATGTTCAATTTTTTAGCTTTGATTTTTTGGTCGTTAAGGCAGATCTTTTAAAAAAATCTCGAGATTTTGTAGATCGAAATTAGTTGTAAAAAAAACAATTAAAGCAAAGTATGTTTTTGGGTTAAAAACGGGCAAACATCAAATATTTTGTTAACGGTTGCCCACCCTAATAAAAACGTTATTATCACAATCACCTTCATAAGGTTAACCGATTAAAATAAACGAGACGCAAAAAAAGAGTTAAAAAAAATAAAATTGAAATTTTGGTTATTGTTTTTGTTTAGATAAAATGTGTAAAAATATTTTGAGATTTTTTTAAATTAAATAACTCACAATTCTTTTGCAAACACATTGTAATAAGTTTTTTCTACTCATTACCAGTGTTTGGGAAAAAAGTGGTCGATTATGTTTCAGATCTAAAGCTAAAATCGTATTAGAATAGTTGTAAAAACCTGGTGTCTGATCTCTCGCTGTTATGTGAAAACTGCTGAAAGATGCCTTTTTATACAATAGCAAATTTATATGTAAATTATTTTTAGATTTTTTTCTCATTTTTATATTTATAGAAAAAAAAACGCAATTTTTTGAATCTCGTGCATTTTGCAAAAGAAAAAAAATACCATTGGCCGGTTAAGCAAAGAATTAATACATTTCATACACAGAGAAAGTGGATATTATTACAAAAAAAACAATAATAAATAGTTTTTATCATAATGTACCATAATTAAAGAGTAATGAAAGGGTATTTTTTGGATTTCAATTATCTCAAATATTTTATTTTTCAAAAAACTATGTGTGTTGAAGTAATGCAAAGGCATTACTTCAACTTCCTCGGCGTAGTCCTAGATTTCAACTTGACCAGTTGTGCAAATTGCTTATATTACTGGTCTGCAACATACAAATTGTACTTTGGACACATTGCCAACTTTTTTTTGGGACAACACCATTGTATCAAATAACATGTGGTAACAACACTGCAACACGTCGATTATATGGAAAATGGAAAGCGGCTCCTATTTTGTGAACCATTGAGTGAACAATCTCAAGGAACGCGAAAACAATGGCCATGCCAATGGTAGCTGCATTGTGTATCTTTTATATTGCAACAAAACCCCGTTGAATAATGACCAAGTTGTCAAGACTAATTTGACTTCTTCTTTAGCATGACCATCTTTGTACTCATTTGCCATAACTGGGAAATAAGCTACAACCACATGAACCAACAAATCGATACCACAGTCTGCCAGAGCTCTTTTTGTTTATGAAGCACAGAACATTGGGTCGATGATAGCAACTGATGGAATCAATGAATAATCTGCAAGTGGGCACTTCTTGTTAGTCTCAAATTTTGAGGTGACAACAAATCGAGTGAATTCAGATGCCATGCCAGTAGTCAAGGATCTCATGAAACAAATTTGTGAGAAAGATGGCAAGAGTGTACACTGAAGAATTCAAGTTTGGTAAGAACTAGATTTTCTTCAAGATTTGTGTTCTTGCTGAGATTGAAGAGATTAGAGAAAACAGAATCACTGAAATTGTTGGTGGTCTTCATGTGTGTGCAAAAACCATCGCACAAAGAAAGCTTATTGAGCAGAAACACAATGAACAGATTGCTATTATTGTCATTTAAGACACCATCCACACTTGGTACCAATTCAGAAATTGGGTCTGGTTTAGATTGTTCCAAAAGGTCCGACCAACACTTAAGAGAAGAAGATTTGATGAGTGTTAACTCGCAACTAAGGACAAAAAAATTGAAGCTTTTAAGAAGAAGCTTGCTGAAGAAATTGCAAAGAGAGAAGCCGCTGAAAAGGCACTCGCTGAGATGAAAATCAAGAAGGTCGACTTGGAAGCTTTGGTCCAAAAGCTCAAAGACGAAATTGAAGAACTTAAAGAAGATATTGAGTCGAAGAAGATAGCACTTGATGAGGCTGATATAAAGTCACGAGAAGACCAAGAACACATTGAAGAACTCCAAGGTGATATTAAGAGAGGAAAGGAAGACTTGAGCAAGTTAACCACTGAGTACAAGAAACTTGAAGCTGATAAGCAAAGACTTTAAGATGGAATTACTGAACATAAAGTGACTATTGTTAAGAAGGATAGTGTCATCACTGAGTTGAACAAAAACATTGAAGATAAGGAAGGCGAAATTTCTGACTTAAAGAAGAAACTTGAAGCTAAAGAAGACAATTCAAAGGATCTTGAGACACAATTACGCGTGAAGGAAGACAACATTGCTGATTTGGAGAAACACGTCAAGATGTTGCAAAACACAATTTCTGATGTCAACGCACAGAATGAAGACACTGGCTCTGTTTGAATGATCTTGCCAATACCAATAATAATTTGAATAAGACTCAATTGGCTCTTGACGATGCTGAGAAGAAACTCGACCAACAAGTTGCTCCGAACAAGAATGTCTCAGACGATAGAGATGGGTATAACCAACAATTGCAAGCAGAGAAGACCAAGACCACTGCTTTGACCTCAGCAAGAATGCAGATGATAAGAATATTTTTGCTTTGAACTCAGAGAAAAACGAATTACAAGATAAAAATAGAAAATTTGTTGAGTTGACAAAGAGAATTGAAGACGGTCTGAATGACTCTGATATGTTGAAAGCACAGAAGGCCGACTACGAAAAATCCAAGTTTTGAAAAATGATATGGAGAAGACTGAAAAGGACTTGGCTGGTGCTAAATCGAATATGCACCAAAAAGACGTTGAAAGCAATAACTTGAACGAACAACTTGCCTAAACTGCTGATAACGAAGACAAGCTTGAAATTGATGCCAAGAACACGAATAAAAAAAGATGCTTAAAAGAAGCAACTGACTCAATTGAAAGCTGACAATGACAATTTGACTAAAGCCAAATCTGTTGTCGATGCCAAATTGAAAGACGATGAAAGAGAAAAAGCTGCTCTTAACGAAGAAGTTGAAAGCAGAAAACAATGAAATTAAAGAGAAGGTGAAGAATTTGGCGAATGACAGAGACCAACTTTCTTCTGAAAAGAAGAAGCTTCAAGACAAATATGACCAACTCAATAACTTAGTCTCTGGACACGAAGATGAGACCAACAACTTGAATGGTTCAATCAAAAAGTTACAAAGAGACTTAGAAGCAAACAACACTGAGTTGACTGAATTGAGAGACAGAACGGCTAAAGACAAGAAGAAAATAGTAGATTTGGAACAAAAAGTGCAAGACCTTGAAGATAGACAAGTTGGGACTTCAAATATCGACCAAACTGAGGTCATCAAGAGAGACAACCAAATTGCTGATTTGGAAAAGGCAGTTGCTGCGTTGAAAGATCAGAACACTCAACTTGATGCTGTTAAAAAGGATATAAAAAGTGGTCAATTGAAGACGCTTTGAATATTGAGAATAATGAATCACAGATTAATGCACTTGAAGCACAAAAGAAGATGGCTTTGGACGACAAAGCAGAGGCTGAGAAGACTGCCGCGGACCAATCTGATAAAAGAAAGAAGATGGAAGACTAAGTTAAAGCACTCAATGCACAAGTCTCATCACTTAAAGTCCAAGTCAGTGCACCAGCTTCTGTTGCTCAAGAAGAAGAGAAGAACATGTTGAATGCAAGATTTTCAAGCCCAATTAGATGAAGAAAGACAGAAGGCTTATAGTGCAGATGCTGCAAGAAAGGCTTCTGAGAGCAAATTGCAGAAAGTCCAATTCAACTTAGATGAAGCAAATAACACTAAAGAGAAGCCGAACTAAAAAGTGAATAAATTGACAGTACAAGTTGATCAACTCACCGACGAGAAGAAGAAGAAGAATGAAAAGGATTTGGAGGAAATGGACAAAATGATCAACGACTTGAATGCCGAAGTTGACAAGGCACACAAACAACTTGACACTGCAAATGATGACAGAGATGGCAATGAAACAATGAAACAGAAATACAAAGACGAACTGATGAGTGTTAGAACTGAACTTGATCAAGAATAAAAAGACCATGCCAAGACCCAATCGATTAAAGGAAAGTACAAGAAGGATATCGCTGAAATCACAGTCAGAGCTGAAACCCTTGAGAAGAACGTCCAGATGGTTGAACAAGGTCAAGACTATGAGAAATTAAAAGGCCGCTTCAGAAGAATTGATGAGAACAAAGACGGAACTCGACGAGAAACAAGACGAATGCGACAAACTTGAAGATGATATGTCTGAGATGAAGACTAAATTGGAAGCTCTTGAACAAGCTGCTAAGACTTATAAACAGTCGAAGAACACCTATGAGAAGAAATTGACTGAGTTGAATGAGCAACTTGGTCTTTAAAGAATAACTGCCCAATAGACTAAAACCCAGAAGAAGAAATATGCAGACAAACTCAGAGAAGTGATGGAGAACGAAAACGAATTTGGTGAATATAAGGAACAAGCTGAGAAGTCTATCAACTCGTTGACTGCTCAAAAGGCTGATTTACAGAAGGAACTTGAGAAAGAAAGAGCAATGAAACAAGAGGCTGATAAAGAAACTCAAAAACTTAGAGCTAAAGTCACTGATTCAGAAGCTAAATTGGCAGACGCTAGTGCTACTGGAGCTTCTTTTGCTAAATTGAAAGCGAAATATGAAACAGAATTGGAAGGAATCGAAACAGAAAAGGAAGAAGCACAAAACGCAGCTGATAAAGCTAAGAAACAAGCTAAACAGTATGCCAGAAATGTTGAAGAGGCCGAGAGAAAGCTTGCAGAATTTGAACAGAAAGAGTCTACTTTCAACACTCAAATTGGTAAGACACAAGCAGATATGAAGAAGACACAACAATCAGTCAGAGACGGCCAATTGAGAATTGTTGAGTTGGAAGACATATCAGAAAATTTGGTGAAGATCTGAACAACAAACAACTTGAAATTGATCGGGTGAGTGCAATTACTTTTGAAGACCAAGAACAATTCGATTCAAGTAAAACACGAAAAGACAAGGATAAATAATTATTATATTTTTGTTATAATTTTTATTAATTAAAATCTAGTTTAAATACAAGAGTATAGTTATTTAAAATATGATATTTTTATTATTTTTTATAGTTTAATTTCAACTAGATGCCTCGAGTCTCTGAAAGATGCCTTTTCAAATAATTTTCATTGAGTGATGGAGATATCCAATGACAAAAAAGATTGTGATGTTTTATTTTTAATAAGGAATTAGAGTTTTTATCACAAATTCATACAAATTGATAAAGTCATATTTACTTTATCAGTAGAACCCAAAAATACATTAAAAAGTAGTGATTCATCTTAACAACATCACTGATGTTTTTATTTATTTAAAATAGTCAATTTACTATATATATATACTGTCAATTGTAATATTCTAATTATGTGATAAAGTCTATTGATCTTTTCTTAGTTTGTTGTTTCAAAAAATAAATTGTGTTAACAAACTATTAAATTATAATTAATTATATCAACATTTGTGCTATTTGTTTTTAGATGAAAAATATTTATTATAATTTGATTTTAATATAATCATATAATTTGTAGTTTGAGAAAACCCATAATAAATAAAAATACCAAACTACTTTTCTATTAATATACTTCAAAAAGATACAACGGGACACAAAGAGTAGATATGCCGCAACTGTCGGAACTTGTTGTTCCGGCGAGTTGCGGCGTCGTGAATCCATCTCCGGAAGATACTAGACATAAAAGAGGAGATGCCTGAAAAATAAACATTTAAGATATCCTAATCGAGTGTTCGTTCCAGTGTTAGGTTTGAAGGGTAAAATCCATTTTCTTTCTGTCTGTCCTGCCCTTCAAAAAGGACAGATTTTGTTAAAACTGTGTACATTAATTCAAGTTGTGGTGACTTGGAAAATTACAAATATGACATTTATGGAGTCAACGTGTTGCAAAATTTGAATTAAAATAAAGGTGACAAAAAATCATTTAAGTTGGTAGACAACAACACTCTTTGGAGTAAAATTGTAATTATCAGTCAACTCGTTTTGTTTAAAGGTGAAAGTTTTTGCAATGACTTTCATCAATGCCATTTTTGTACACATACATATCATCATAACCAAATGAAAATAGACATGAATAGTTTTGAGAAAATAGCCAAAATTCAAAATTCGTGTTATTTCCACTCTTACCAAACTTTTTTGGATTCAAAGTGCCACTTCTCACAAGTGAAAAAATGTAAGAACTGCCGCTGTTGATATATTTGTCAACTGCATTGATATTTCCAGTGTACACGCCATTAAACTTGTTGTGATTTGTGTCTTCCACCAAAAAGCACAAGTTGCTTTTGTTCATTACTTTTTTATCAAAAACTGAGGTTCCTGTTGACCAGTCGTCTTTGTTAGAGTCAAACACAACACTTGCAATCTTCATTCCTGTCAACTTCTCAAGACTAGCTTTCTTTTTCTCTTCTTCTTCATCGTGTTGTTTCTTTGAATTGATGTATTTTTCCGATTTCATAATTTGATCAATTTTATTGTTTTTTGCTTGTCTGATTCTGTCTATTTCATCTTCATGTGGTTTTGTGTCCATTTGGCACTTCTCCTCGTAAAGTGCAAAATTTACATTATATATCTCATACGACTTATCATTGTCACTCTGTATTGAATATAGACTTATATCACTTTTGATTTTGTTTGACGCGTTATCCAAATCGGTGACGATTGTGTTGAGTGAAGTTGTGATGTTCTTCTTTCTATCAAACACCTCATCAAGTCTGTCGAAGTGTCCCTCTGCATTTTCAATGCGTTGATCAATGTCGAGTGACTTGTCGTCAACAAAGTTGTATTCCTTTTTAGAATTGATGAGGTCTGACACCGCCTTTGCTGCGTTAGTGCAGAGTGTTGAGAGTGCAATTAACTCGTTTTCCATGTATGTTAATAGAGTTTTTATATTTAATTTTATAAATCTCATTTAAAATGATCATTATTTCATTCAAAATGATTTTTTTCCAATCAAAAACAAAAAACAAAAATATTCAAACTTATATAATATGATTTTAATTGAGATAAAAGATATTCAAAATTTGTAATTAAACCCAAAATCACGGAATTGCAGGATGAAAAATAATTACTTGACAAAGAATTAATTGATTGAAAGAAAAAATGATTAACCAAAATGCCCAAATAATGATTTTTATTAGTTTTTTAGGTTTATTTTTTCAGGGAATTACCACTCATTCTATTTTTATAATTAGAAATTAGTTGACAAAGACTAAAAACAGCGTTTTATTTTTTCCAAAAACAAAAATGAAACTGAACTCAATTATAAAACGTCTCTTCGAATGGTTCAGTTCTGGATCTCCTCCAATTCTCAAATTGTGAGTGCGAAGGCTCAAATCTCTGTTGAAGCGCGTCAACAGGACCGCCATAGACTTGGTGATCTCCATGGTATAATACATGGAAGTTGTCACAAATACTGGGCAATTTGAGTTTTTAAAATGGAAATGGATTGCTCCAAGTTACCTGAAAATTCGATTTGTTGGGTTAAATGGTTGATATGCCTGACAAAAACCGAAGTTTCTGGTGCTCTCTTTCTCTCTCTTTTTAAATCAGATATCGAAACAGTCTCAATTTCATTGTGTGGAGCAGAGAGTCTTCTGGCTATTACCACATTTGAAAACACATTGGCTTGGAAAAACGCACTAAACTCTTCAACAAGACGACTGGCAGATTTGATGTCAACATAAAAAACAAATCTGTTGTTGGTCAATCTTGAAACCATACCTGCTCGGCGAAAAGACGCAATTACAACTTCATGTGATGCAGAGGTATCCAAAGAGTTGAGAATTTTGGATAACGAGTTTTTGAGGCGTTGATCAGAAGCTGCTCTTGTGTTTGAGTCTTTGGTGGCGTCATTTGAAATAATGTTGTCTGCAGAAATTGCACTGACCAACTCTTTCATCGCTCCTGTTACGTCAAGTGTACTTTTTAATACTTTCTTCCCAACAACTCCTTCTACAATATTTCCCATCTCTTTAGTGGTGATTGGTTTGGTGGTGTTTTGTCTTTCTCGAATTGTTTCCAACAACAACGGCATTCTCGATTGATTAATTTCTCGTTTTCTTCCAGACTTCCCTTCGACATCGTCATACAAGTTGTTGAGGCGGGCCGTCGAGGGTGAGACACCCAAAACTTTGGCTTTTGTTTTAATTAAAACCTTTTCAAGCCAATTTTCACTTCTCAACAATTTCATTTGTTGTTGGAGTGTTTGGCATTCCATTGTTTCTGTTGCATGGGTTTCACAGAAATCTAATAAATCACGGGCACAACTTTATTTTGTGTTGTTGTGCAACACGCTCAAATTATTTTTTTTGAAGCGGGTTTTTTCTGTGGTTTGGACATGAATATTGAGTTCTGAAACCAGCTGTATTTATCATTTTTATTTTAATTAATGGTTAATTTTATTAATAATTATGATATGAATTGTTTCAAAAAATTGTCTTTATTATTCCCCAATAATTTGACATCTAATCGCAATATATTTTTTAAAATTTGGGTGATTTCCCGTTTCGTTATGTAACAATTGACTCTTTATTTTCTATTTTTCATGTTATTAAAAAAATAAATTTAAAAAACAATTGTGTGACCATAACTTTGATACTCGTGATTGTGTATAGTTTGCTTCAATACAAATGTCGTTTATAATAAAGAGGAGTACTCAAATTTAACTATAATATAATTTTTCAATTTCGTTTCTTATTTTACTCAAAAAATGAAAGGGGGTGAAAAAAAGCACTTTCATTTTCTTTTTTTAATAAACAACAATGATTATGTATAATGTAACACCTATAATGTTCAATAAACAGCTCTTAATGTTATACAATTGAAAAATAATTGTCATACTGTCAACGATCGTTTTTATGTTAGTCATTGTTTGTGTTCTATTTTTCGAACATGGTGAAAAAAGCACTTTTATTCATTCATTCAGAAACTATATTAACTATATTGAACTATACTTGTTTTTTGAATTACAAAAAAAAACATTTTTCGATTCTAAATTGAAAATGTTATACATTTTATAAAATCAACACATAAAAATGTTGAGATTGAGAAGAAAACTATTTGTTTCAAAAATACACTCCTTTGTTAAAAATAGTTTTATTTGCTCAAAAACATATTTTCAATATTATTTCAAAAATGCGAAGAAATTTGTAACTTTTTTTGAAATACAAACATAAACCGAACCTTTATTTAATCAACAACCTTTTTTACCATGACTATAATATTAAATAGACATCATTTTTAAAAAAAAATTAAACGGATACTTTTAATTGTATTTCAATCGTATCAATTATTTCATACAAGAATAATATTTAAAATTAAGAATTGTATATTTTCATATTTCTTTTAAGCTTTAATTATTTACTGTTATTAATTATCCAAATTTTTATAAATTTAAATATTATAAAAATGTTTATGTTTTGTCATCGTAATAAATAAAAGATTTATTGACAAATATCTTTATACAATTATATATTAAAGAATACATAACAATTCGAAGATATAAAATATATAATGTTTTATATATAACTTCATTAATTATTAAATCAATACATAATAATATACATAAATTTTATTTAAGAATTGGTTTTTTTAAAAATAAATAAATTGCACATAATATTTTGATATTTTAATATATTTTGTTATTTAATTAAATATTGTAATCTATTAACAAATTCACCTAATGTTCATACATAATATTATAAATTATATTAAATTTATTTTGAATATAAATAATTCTATTGTTTATTTTTCGTTATGGAAATTAAAGTTTTAATTTATAGTTTTGTGTTTGAAAACTTATAAACTAACCAATGAATTATTTACTGAATATATTATGTATTTTGTTTCACTCAACAAAAAATTATTATTTATTATAAAAATTTATATTACAAATTTCATTAAAATAATAAATTTATAATTAAATATTTAAGTTGACGGAATTAAATAATATAGTTTAATTTTTTAATTTTATTACAATTAATATAAAATATTTATGAAATTTACTTTAAAATATTTGTTATAAACATTAAAAATAAACTAAATTTATGTAATTAAAAACACACAAAAATAAATACCATCTCGTGGTTATAAATTGTGTTATTACTCTGAAATTGACTGAATAGATAAGTCAAGCTTTATTGAAAATGAAAAGTGTAGCGAAACATTAATTCCGTCTTTAAAACACACCCAAAACACATCAAGTCAATTCCCTAACGGCAAAAGACGCAAGTGTCAAAACTCAGTGTTAAAAGGGTTTTATGAAAGTGCATTATCATTCGTTGTTTGTAAATGTAAACTTAATCAATTTACCAACAATAAATTTGCTCGATTACCTAGTGAAAATAAAATTCAAGCCTGCACGTATAATCGACAAACTTAATTCTGAACACGTGTCAAAAATACCAAAAATCATAAGAAACCAATGAACAAGAAAAAACGAATTGAAAAGTTAAATGTTATTTGGACAATAATATGTGTCTTTTAATTGAATTGTTACATATTTGTTTGTATGAATCCCAATTTAGAATTAATATATTTAAATAATTCCCAAAGATGGATTCTTTGTTTTCATACTATTTTTACATTTTTACATTGTTTTTCATTTTTTGTGTTTGATATAACAATTATTATTTTACAAAATGTTATTTAAAAACAATTTTGAATAACAATTTTCTGCTCCCTTGTTCTATAATTGTCACTTGCAAAAGCCAAAATAATAATTTATGGTCCGTTAAAAAACGTGTATAAAATTGCCACAAAAAAAAACAGAAAAAAAAATAACACAGAAAAACGGAATTGTGCCGACCCATGTTGTTTTTTTTTGATGGCGTTGCATTTGTCTACTTGAGTTTTGTCTTTTTTTCTGAAAAAACTTTTAAGAAAACCCGCTTTTTTTAATCAATTTCCCACAAAAAAAGTTGATTCATTTGACTTGCTAAGATTAAATTACATTTAAAAACAACGCAGGTACTTCAGTTGAATTAAAAAATCAATTATTAATTTTTTAAACCTCTATTAAAAAAACTATAAAAAATAATTATGTAAAACAATTCAAATTGTTGTGTTGTATTTTATTCCTCTTTGCAAATTTCATGTTATAAAAATATTCATTTGAAAACATTTAACTCGTCGCTTATCTTAAATAAAAAATATAATTATAGATAAACATGTTTCAACTATGAAAAGATATATGTTTGCTCTTCTTCTTGTAACTTTGGCTACAGCAAAATACGCTGTTGTTTCTCACGATGATGGATCTTCTGCGGTATACAAATTTGGTCAATGCTACTATTTGTTGTTAGATACATACATAAAAATAGAAGAAAGTGGTGACAAAGTTAAAGTATACACGTCTAATAAATGTGGAGATTGGAAAAACAAGGCAGCTCCGAAATTGTAGGGTATAAGAGCCAAAGTGACTTGCCAGACTATTATTTTGTTGGATATTCATATTCTGATGCCAATGATTGTGAATTAAGTGAAAGTAAAGGTCATCCCCTCGAAGTGTTATATAAACAGTGCACTAAATCATCAGTATCTTCTTTCTCTGTAAAGGCTGAAATAAAAGACAAAAAGATTACATTAACAAATTATAAGACTGAAGACTGCACTGGAGCTGCTGATACTACCACAGAACCCAAAGTCTTTGAACTCGAAAAATGCATACATATTGATGGTTCAAACCGCATGTTTTCGGAAGGTGCATTTGAAGTCTTTGCGTTCCTTGGTCTTTTCATTGTTTTCTTGTTTTAAATTTTAAAACATTTTGCTTTGAATATTTGTTGTTTTTTTTAAATGTTAACACGAATTTGTGAAACATGCTAAAATATTTGATTTATTATCATAAAAATAGAATTATTGGTTGTCATAGCAAAAGTGGTTGTCATGAAAACAATATTATCAAAAACAAAAAATCTTTTTTTTCAAAAATTCTTCCAGTGTTATGAGTAAGTCTATTATCAAATGAAATCGTAAATATTAATTAATTTGTTTTATGATATTATATAAGGCATTAAACGAATGTAAATATTAACATTTTTAAATTTTAAACAATAATAAAAAGTGTGTATTTGAAAAAGTCTTATTAAAGGATGTATTCTTGTGTTTTTTAATGAATTCCACAACAGTAAAAGATATAGACAATAAAGACAATAAAAACAACAATCAACACAAAAGTTTGGTTAATTTGAACACAATAACAGCTTTCATAACGAAATGTCATATTTGTTATATAGCGTCATATTAAACGTTGTTTATCAATGAATGCCAAACGATTAATTATTCACTTTCAACGTTATAAATATACAAACCTGATAATCGTGATTATTGTTTGTTTGATTTGCACATCCATAACATCAGTTCATTTTATATCGTGACGACAAGATACATTCATTTTTGATTGTGAAGATAAGTAAAATCTTTTTGTTGTTTTTCTGTTTATTGTTATAAAAATAGTCTTTTTTGAAATTTTTATTTTATTGACAACCACTTTCACTGAAAAAAAAATCAAACTACCACAGGCTTCCCGTAAATTTACTTGTTAAACAACTAAAAAATTATGGTTATTTAAATATATATTTATAATAATACTTTTTAATATTCATGACAACCACTTTTTCTTGCATCTGTAAACAAACTGTGTTTAAATAAGGACAAACTTTTCCCACCCTCACCCCTCCAAATATATAATTTGTTTACACTCTTCAGAAGTTTTATTTTTCGAACATTATTAAAAATAAGTATTTTCATTTTTTTCAAAAACTATATTAACTATATTGAACTATACTTGTTTTTGGATAACAACAAAAATTGTTCGAAATTGAAAATGTTATACAATTTACAAAATCAACACTCAAAAATAAAACAACTTAGAAGAAAACAACTTGTTTGGGAAAATGCATTATTAAATAAAAATAGTTTTATTTGTTAAAAAGCATTTTTCTATAATATTTATATGATGTGAAGAAATTTGTAACTTAACAGGTAGAATAAATGCTCTGCAAGAATAAAAGCGATTTAGTCAAGATAACAGTTTTATATAAATTGTTTTAAAATTTATTGTATAGTTATATTTTTTAATATTCCGCATTATAATTCTAAAAACTAGGTTTACAAAGGAAAACTTATTCTATGAAATTGTCCAAGTTGTGAAAGTCGGTGTGTAAATCGTTTTTTATTGCTGAAGAAAGTTGAGTTTGCTGAAATAAAACACAACGAACTTCAATTTGTTTCTTCGAAAATCTTTATTGAGGACAATTGATTGTCGAAAAACCCAGAAAAAGTTCGAATTTTTTGTTCATTTTTTATTATTTTTTTAACAAAAAAATTATATTTTATTGCAAAAATACAAAAACTTAAAATCGAAACCATGCGAGTGCACCTTATTTTCACACTCCTTAGGAATGGATTCCTCATTCGTTCAGAACTGCATTTTGTGGCCAAACTGATAAACAACATATTAAGGTGCCACAAGTTGAAAAGTTGAGTGTTTCCACTCCCAGTCGTTTTTAGAGTCCCCGTCGAACAAGTGATATACATCTCGTTTTATTTTTTCACTCCCTTTTTTGAAAATTTTTACGAAAATTGAAGCAAAACATGAATAATGGTAAAGAAAATAATAATAAGACGAGTGTTTTGAATTAAAACGTTTGTAGTGGTAAAAAGACTTTGCATGTGTCCATCCAGGTTTTCAGTGTTTTATGTTCTGAAATCCTCAAAACTCATACTTTTGAAGCAAAATTGTTTTGTGTTGCATTTATTAATATAAAAAACGTGTAAATGGTAATGCAGCACTTCTATCCCCCGTGCAGATTAAAGTTAAAAAAGACAGGGAGGTTTTATCATGCAAGCCTGGAGTGCGTCAGCTATATCTTTTTGGTGATAATAAACAACATATTGGTGATGTTTTGTGTGTTTTGCTGAAAAGAGGTTAACGAATTAATTTTATGCCGTGAAAATAGACCACATTTTTTTCTATGTTTTTTGGTAAATCTTGGCGTTATGGAAAAGTTTTCGTCTAACAATTGCTTTGCTTTGGTATAAAATGTATGCATCAGTTTAAAGTTTTTGTATTTTTTCGTGTTTTTTACTTGAGGCAAAACAAAAACAAGGTTAAAACAATTAAATAAATTGCTTGTGACTGGTATTACAGCGCTTTTTTCCGCCGGGTAGATAAATCTGCCAAAACTGCATTTTGATAGTTTGGAGAGAAAAAACAGTAAAAACACATAGATAACGACCTTGTACGTCTTCTTTGGTTGTAATTGCTCAAGCAAAACTCGACTGAAAAAACATAGTGAAACAGTTTCAACATGACATCCTTTCAATTGGTGTGTATTGCTTAGTTCAATAAAAAAGATCAAAAAGAAATTAAAGGTGTTGGATTTAGTGTTGTCGAAACACTCCCCGAATATTCCAGGAAATTATTTGGGGAATTTTATTTTTTTTATCAAATTCCCGAACCGATTCCGGAATCAAAAAATATTCGGGAATATTTTTAACCTCGGTTCGGGAACATCCTGATTCCCAAACTTAAAATTGGTGTGTTCCCGAACCAATAAGTTCCCGAACACACAAGTTCCCGAACTTCATAAAAAAATATTCCCAAACTTTTGATTCCGGAACATGGCGGTTCCCGAACCGATTCCGGAATCACCAGTATTATATTAAAAATTTATTAATAAGCAAACTAAAAAAATAACAACTTTGTTTTAATATTAAAATAGTAAAAAAATTAAATTATTCAAAAAACAATTGAATAATATTTGTCCAATCATAAAAAACTTGTACAGTCACAAACCGTACTTAAATGTTTTTAATTATCGTTCATTTTAAAACGTTAAACAAATTTAATAATCATACACCAATAAGAATCAAATCAAAATAATAAAAATAATCAATTTTTAATTTACACATAACTTTTTCAAGCATCTGTTTTTTCTTGGCTATTATATTATGTTAATACAAATAAATACTCTGTTTGTTTTTTATATAATAATATTATAATAATCATTTCAAATAAATTGTTAATTTTTAAACCAAATTGGATTTTTATAATACCCATTTTGTTTTTAAAATTATTAATAATATCCAAAATGCAATTTATTGACATTGAATTAAACTATTCAATGATTTTTTAAACGTTGTCTGGTTGACTAAATTACATTTATAACGTTTAAACAAAATTTATGTAAAAAAATCAAAAACTTTAAATATAAATGAAACTTTAATATAATGGTATTTTTTAAAAAATATAAATTTTCAAATTTTAAAAAAAATAACAATCAAATATTAAATATGTACAACATTTTGTATGTTTACTTTATGTTTTTTCAATCTATAATAATAGAATGAATTTGTTTTCTATATATATTACACAATAAACGTTTTATCATTTTGTTGATTATCATAGTTTTTTAAAATTACAATTCCAATTACCCAAGTCTTTTTTTGATACCTAAAATGTTTATTTCTTTTGTTAATCCGTACGTTACAATACCACAATTTCTGCTATAATTATTTTAGAAACCAATGTTGATAATTATCAGTTTCATTTATTTATTCAATAAAACTAAAAATAAAAATAAAAATTTAAAAGTTTCATATAATAAAAATGATTTTTGATAATTGTTCATTAGAAATACACAAAAAAAATATGAATATTATTTGTAATATAATTTGTTTTTACTCATTTTAAAAATCTTTCGTTTTTATTTTAAAATAATTTATTGATATTTTTTCAATAACAATAAATTGTTCAAAAATTATCATTTTAAATTGAATAAATTTTAATAAATTGTTTATACTTCGATTGTTACACAAATCATTTTTAAACGTTGATATCAAAATTTGTCAGGTCGAATTGTTTAATCATTAAAATAGACATAGTGTTTAATAATTATATTTATTGTGTTTGTTTTAGATATTTTTATTTTATAAAGTAGAATTTTAAATAACAATTGAATTGTTTTATATTTTACAAAATAAGACTAACTTGATATTGATTAAGTTGTAAATTTTATAACAAATTTGAAAACAATAAAACTCAAATTCAATAAATTAACAACATAATTAAAATGTATGAACAAAAAAGACAGTATCAAAATACATAAAAAATGTGCGTTTTTTGATTTTGTAACTTGTATGTAATAAATTGATAAGTATACAACATATAAAGTTTGAAATCACATAGTGAACAACAGGAAATAAATTAAAAAGTTAACTTCGAAGTAATCACAAATTTTGGTTTATGATATGTAAAGACAAATATTTATCATCTTATTAATTGGGTGTGAGTTGTAATAGTAAGTGTTATTATTAAATGTTTGTAACTTTTTTGTTTTGTCTTTGGAATATAGATTAAAATTTTCTCAATTAATTACAATTTGTGTAACAAATATTTTTTGAGATATTTGCACATGATAAGTTACATTGTGTTAATATGTTTAATGTACTAATCGGTATATTATTTTT
>NW_004191902.1:27994-30657 GCF_000330505.1 Entamoeba invadens IP1
TAAAATATAAAGTTTTATGTTATTTTATTTTAATTGTTTTTATATTCATTTAAATGATGTTAATCAATTTGGTGTTAATTATTGCTTTCAGTTGTTTTTAATTTAAAACGGTGTATAAACATTGATATCATGTTTATCAATTTTGTCTTTTCATATACAACAACAACGATTTTATAAAGAACATAAGTTATATTTATGTTATATCATCACCACTAGACACCAAAACAGTTTTAAACAATAGAATATTTTTTGTTGTATCAAAAATCAATTACATCAAATATGACTAAACAAAAGTCAGTTTAAGAGTAAACAATTTGTTTGAATTTAACACTTTGAAAACACAAAATACAAATAAATATGAACATGAACTTTGATACTATAGTCACTCAACCAAAGTTATTTGCTTTAAAATTAGCCAGTATCTTTTGGACTAAACTGAGTCGATAATTTCTGCAAATTATTTTAAAAACCCATTGAATTCTTTTAGTTTTTACCCAATTTTCATTATTTTAAACATAAATACGACTATTTAATTAAAATAAGATAATTTTTCTGAACACATAACGTTTTATACTGACTATAGTCAAAAAATGAAATCATAACCGATGTAATAGCAAATTTTTAGAACGATATTAAAACAAAATAATTTTAATGTGTGAATAATCAACAGTATATTTAAAATCAATTTCAAAAATGAATGTAATATTAAACACTTTATCAACTCAAATATTTGTATTGATACTTGATTTTTAAAATATTATAAATAAAATAGATGTTATTGTCAATAAATGTTTGATTTTAACCATTGTTTAATATCTATGTTTAGCATTTGTTTTTGTTTGTAATTTTACATTTTGTTTAAAAATATTAATTTTTAAAACAACTTATTTTAAATATTTAACATGATGCACAATGATTTGTGCCTCCAGTATTTTAAAAAAATATAATGTAGATACATAGATTAATTTACATCATTAATTAGTAAATTGATGTACATAAATGCGATGTTAATTATGGGTAATGTTTCAGCAATAATTTCAATAATAATTAAAATATAATTAATAATTATTATTTATTTAATTAATTAATTATTATAATGAATACACCGATAATTTATATCAAAAAGAAAACAATAATATTATTAAATGATTCGAAAATGATCATTTTTAGTATTTATTACTTTTGGAATAACAATATTTACAATGAAACATTAATTGTTTAATTTAATAACACATTAACATATTATTGTGAATCAAATTGTTTATTATTGTGTATTATTAATATATTATTTAAATGTAATTGTTAATTTTAAGTAAACTTAGAAGTCATTTACAAACTTTAAAAAACACCCATTCTATTTAAAATGATTGTTCGAACATGAAAGTTATTAAGTAATTTTCGAATTGTTAATTGGTTAATTGGTTAACTTTTTACTTTATTTTGAATGTATTTTTACACCAAAACATCAAGTCGTTTTCAAATAATATTTTGAGTTTATTTTTTTGTTTTTAAAACAAATCAAAAAAAAACAAACCACAAAATGTTACAAATAAAATGTTTTAAGTCAAAAACAATCAAATAATCAATTGTGGCAGTTAAATATGATCATATTTAAATAAAAAAATAAAATAAAATAACAAACAATGTCTGAAGAAATATCAATTGAACACATAGTAATTTGGAGTAATTGCAAACTTGTCGTTGTTCAAATAACAAATGGAGAAGATGGTGAGAAAGAAGAAACAATCAAGACATACACGGAAACGGATGTATATGAATATGATCAAAAGACTGGCAAAAGACAACACAAAAGAAAAAAAATTGACATGGTTCAAAGTATATACAAGTTCGAGTGTCAACATTGTAAAGCGAGATACGCATGTGGCAGCAGTTTTACTACAACAAATGTGCTCAAGCATTTAAGAAAGAAGCACCCATATTGTTGTGGTATCCCACAACTTGAAAAGAAACGTGGCGAATACAACAAAGGTATAAGAGACCCCAATGTTCTCCACAGAAATATTGATGAACTTTTGGTGCAGCTGGTGTCATGTCCTGGCATACCACTATCTATTGTAGAATATGAACCTTTCGTCAAACTTTTAAATCTCTTTGATAAAACTTACAAACCGCCATCTCATCAGACATTATCAACGAGGTTGAAAGATACCTATATTAAATTGAAAACAAAATTGTCACAAGAAAAGGCGAATCACAAAGCGGCATTTGTGGTACAATGGACAGATGGAAATCTCCACAAGGTCTTGAATTCTTTAGTTTTACCTTACACTATTTATACAAATCTCAGATGAAATCAAGAGTTCTGGAATTGTCTGAATTTTCGGATTCTCATAATGCTGATAACATTTCAGATTTTATTAATCATGTTGTTGATAATTGGAATCTTGGTAAATATGGAGACTTTCCAATTATAACAGACAATGCATCAAATGTCGTTAAAGGTGTCAAGTTATCGGGGCATGTTTTTATTGGGTGCTCGTGTCATAGACTGGAATTGGCTCTCAAGAAAGGTATTTCAGAAACTCCAGAAGTAGCAGAAGTTCTCAAAAAGACCAAGAGAATAGTGAAGAAAGTGAAACGTTGTTCACAGATAATTCTTCCTCGTAAAGATGATAACGGTATGAATGAAGCAAAGTGTTTAG
>NW_004191902.1:30757-33458 GCF_000330505.1 Entamoeba invadens IP1
GTCAGGTATTTTGAAAAAGGAAAGTATGATATTAGAAAGGACTCCAATATAATGGTTGCAACCTATTTGAACCCAGCAATAAAGTACCGAATGTTTCAACCGGAAGATAAAATGATAGCCAAAGAGTTCATTACCAAAAAATTCGAAGAAAATATGATAGTAGAAACAACTCAACAACCAACCATTTCTGACACGTCTGAAACTTTTATTGCCTCGCATCCAACCGATCGTTTTAGCCAATATTCAACTTATGTTAATGAATATGAGACTGGACTTGAAGGTCAGTTATCTTCTTACGAAAGAACTGCTCTGACTCATGATTACAAAGAACCCTTTACCAGCTTTTGGATTAATCACAAAAAAGAATGGAGTGATTTGTCTCGTATCGCCATTAAATACTCTACTATTTTGTGTTCAAGTACTCCTTCTGAGAGGTTGTTTTCATTGGCTGGTAATTATCTGCGTAACAGAAGAAACAAAATATCACCCACAACTCTATGTTACATGGCATTTATTCACACTTTTACAAAAGATGAAAATCTTGATTCTTATTTGGAACAAAACATGGAATAAATCAAAATTCTGATTATCTCTGAATTTACCATTTATTATTATTATTATTGGTTCAACTCTTTTATCTTATGTTATTGTATTTTTAAAAATTTTAATAAATTAATATTTTACATTTATATAAAACAGAACATGCATTTTTTATTAAGGACTTAAAATGTGTTCATTTAAATAATAAATAACCAAACTTTAATTGTCTGAACAACGAAATGTTTTATTAATATAATGACTATTAATTAACAAATGACAATTATATAAATAATTTTATTTGCAATTTAAAATATTTAATATTAATGGAACAGATTATATTTTTTATATGTTTTGAAATTGTTTGTAGTGTTAAAATTATAATAAAATAATATTTTTTATAAAAAAATATACTTAAATATAGTAAAAGTAAAAATATTGTGAATATTAGTTGTGTTTTTGACAATTGTTTAATATTATTATTGTAATTTTAAATAATTTGAAAATATAATTCAAATAATAATCCAAAGTTTGTTACATATTTGATAATTCTGTTGACAAAAAATAGTACAAAAACAAATAATACATATTAATGTTAATATATATATATATATATATTTATATAAAAAGTTGCATTATCGTTTTTGAATATACAAAAAATGAATGAATCGGTAGAAGTTTTGTTTAATTTTTACTTTTATTTTTTGAATAATTAAAAAAAATTCAAAAAATTAATAAAATAAAATGGCAATGATATCATTTGATAAAAGACTTATATTTTCACAAATATTAAACTGGTTTTGGAAAAGCTAATATAAAAATAAATTCAAGAAACCTTTAATAGCATTATTAAGTATTATAAATTATGATGTCAAATCATTCTTTTTATAATTTCAAAAAATAAAATTTATAACTGTATATGTTTGTATTTTGCTTTTTAATTATTTATTGTATTTAAAATATCAAAAATAGTAATTAATTATTATATAAAATTCAATCAAACAATTTTAAAAATTGACCATTTTAAACATTGGTTAGTTGTGCATGTCTAAACACCTTTAATGATACATTCTTAAATTTGTATTACGTCTTTTAGCATAACAGTTTATAGTGAATTGTATAAAATATCATCTTATATTAATTTAAACAAACATTCAAATAAATATTATTTTTTAACATTCTGATATCTATAAAGTAAAACCTCTCAAGAATGGGAAAGTGTGGTATACTTGTTCTCTCAAGAGCAGGCATTTTTAGCCAATCAAACCTTAAAAACCTCTCGATAAAGAACTATATTTTTAGTTTCAATCTTAAAATGCCCTTTCTTGAAAGAACCCACTTATCAGAGGTACACCCTTTGGAGGTTTTACTGTATTAAAAATAATATTTAATTAATTATTTTGGTAAAAAAGGTAACATTATAATTAAAATTGTTTAATATTTAAATGGTAGCATTTTAACAAAAACTATGTTATTTTAAACAATAAATGTAGAAACAACTTGGTTACACAATAAAAAAACAAAGAAGTTTGTTTGCATTTTAAATGTTACAATAATGACATTACACGTATTATTTTAAATAAACATAATAAAAAAATTTCAAACAATAAATAATTAATCATCAAATTTAATAATTATTTAGATAAATCATTATTATTACATTGTTGAAATTAAAAATAATTTAAATAGACATTCATTTTTTAGTTTTAAATTTGATTGTAAATATCAATGAAATGTGAACGTTTTTATTATGTTAAGCTACTAATTCTGAGTAATTTTCTTTAAACCCATAACAACTATTTTTTATTTGATAAATTTCAACTATTATCAATTATATAACTTCGTGTTAATTTGATTTGTATTATTATTATAAAATAATTTACAGAATCAGTTTGTAACATTTATTGGGTGAACATATTATGTTTTTGATTTCGTGTAAACGACAGATGTTTGTTTAACAAAGAAATTAATCAACTTGTGATTTTAAAAAAAATGTTTTTAATATATTCTATATCTTATGTTCCAAAAAATTAGCTCACACTTTAAATTAAAAAAGTGAAAACAACAACCGTTTAAATAAATACATAGCAATAATAATTCATGAAGATACTGCTTATATCACATCCGACAAAATAAGCTTATACTTGTTAAATAGTTGAATATC
>NW_004191902.1:33558-36275 GCF_000330505.1 Entamoeba invadens IP1
GTTATAAAAACAAATCTGATCATGAATATATTTGTGAAATTTATACAAATTGTTTAAATATATATCACAAAATGGACATATTTAAATGTTTAATACACCAATATCAACATGTAAATTTAAACTTTGTTTGATACGGGTTGGATAAAAAAAACTTCTGTATTAATACAACTTTATACTGTTCTAATAGTTATTTATATTAAAATAAAGGAAGTTTAATACTTATTACCCCTTCGAACAAAAAAGTATCAAATGGGTATATTCAGCATTCATAGTTAACAGTACAGTACATTTAATTATATTAATATAATTGAAATCAAGAAAATCAAGTCGAAGTAATTGAAAAATGGATTATGTTTTTTGTCCATCTGTAAATATATACAAATGATGATTATTTTATGATGATTTTTATCAAGTAAAGTTGGATTTTAAAGTTATCTACAATAAAAATAAAATAATGTATTTCAACTACATTAATAAATATTATTAAGAATTGTAAAAAACTTTATTTAAAAAAACTTTTTATAATGGTTTTACAGCATTTGATAAAATGTTACTTTGTAAATACTAAATTCTCATTAAAATAAACAACAATAATACAACATGTTATTTTGTAATGTAAATACATGTAATAACACTGATTATGAATTAAATCAAAAAATAATTATTATTGCAATGAACAATTTTAACACAGAATTAAAACTTACATACTTATATCCAATATAATATAAAAATTGATTTCTTGTTGAATAGTGATACAAATGGATAAAACACTTACAAAGATATTATTATACAAATCTATCAATTTTAATATTAAAACAAAGTTGTTATTTTTTTAGTTTGCTTATTAATAAATTTTTAATATAATACTGGTGATTCCGGAATCGGTTCGGGAACCGCCATGTTCCGGAATCAAAAGTTTGGGAATATTTTTTTATGAAGTTCGGGAACTTGTGTGTTCGGGAACTTATTGGTTCGGGAACACACCAATTTTAAGTTTGGGAATCAGGATGTTCCCGAACCGAGGTTAAAAATATTCCCGAATATTTTTTGATTCCGGAATCGGTTCGGGAATTTGATAAAAAAAATAAAATTCCCCAAATATTTTTTTATTGATTCCTGAAACTTCTGATTCGGGAATCAAAAATATTTCCCAAATGTTTCAAGAAAAGCCGATTTCGGAATCGGTTTCGACTACACTAGTTGGATTACTTTACTTGTATTTTATGAGTAATTTTATATTTTTATTTCCTTTTTTGTGTGGGAAAGATACTATAATTATAGTTATTTATTATAATAATTTTAATTGCTTTTGTTACTATTGTGTGGATAACTTGAAATTTGGATTATAACAATATGATCACTTACGCCATTATTTTATAAACAAAACGTTTATTTTCATAGAGACGTGTGGTTATAGCTGTTTGGCAATTATTGAAATTATTACAAAAAGTTTTAAATTATAAGTTTAACTAGAAGTTGCCAAAGTCATTATGCTCAACAGCTGTTGTGGCTTTGGTTATTATCTCAAAGTATTCAAAAATATTTTATTTTGATTCAATTTTTATGATTGTAATAATGTCAAAAATGTTTAAAAACATGAAAAATGTTAAAAATAATAGTATAACAAATTAAAAATTCAAAACAAAAAAATATTTGAAAAGTTTATTCAATTAATAAATTTAAATATGTATTTAGTTTATATTATACTAATATATTTATTATAATTTATTAAAATATAAATCATATCTTTAATGGTTTAAAACAAAAAAGTATTTTTATATCAATATATTAAATTTTTACAGTTAGTTCGGTTTCAAATGAAACAAGTTTCATAATAAATTGAATTTGTCTCAAAACAAATTAAAATTGCACATATTTTCAATTTTGTTTAAAAACAAAAAAATTTGTCTTATTACTTTGTAATTTGTCCCGATAAAATACAAAAGTGTTTCAAAATGATATAATATTTCAAAATAATAATAAAATGTCCTAAAAGAAAAAAATTTGTCTCATAAATATGTAATTTTGTTCGATAAAGATTGTAACACTCTTTAAAATACAATAAAAATATACACACATACTCTCTTTTGATAAAGGATTTTTAAGTTAAATAATTACAAACACTTTAAATTACCAAAAGTTGCTTTAAAGTAATGAACAACTTCAGAAATATCTTACTTTCTGAAATTTTAAAATCTGTTGATCAAGTTCAAACAATTTTTTGTTTTTTAATTATCAATTAGATTAATTACAACTTGGTAAATTACCATTATAAATTGCTTTTGAAAGCAACACATGCAAATAACAACAACTTTACATCCAACAACACAAATTACAATAGAAACATCAAGGCCTTAAATACTTAATGTGTAAGTGGCACACAATTATTTTTTCGTCTTTATTAAAAACTTCATATAAAAAGTATTTTAACTATATATCACCATATATTTCAAAACAAAAATTTTGTTGAGATAATTCTAAATAATATAAACAAAAGTAAAATAACAATGATCAAAATGCTATTGAATATGGCCGGATGCTTCAAGTACATGATAATAATTTGGAAAACGTGTTGATTATTTTATCAGACAGATCGTGTTAAAATTACTCGCTCAAGGTGTTTTTTCGTATTTTTTAGTTGTAAATAAAAATTAAACAATAAACTTTTATCAAAGAGAGTATGTGTGATTCAACAATGACTATTTTCGAAAACATAT